>NW_026999346.1:1726259-2026259 GCF_037126465.1 Ornithodoros turicata | reverse complement strand
TGTGCAGTCAATAGTCTGACAGCATGCCCCCCTAGATGGAAGCTCCAACATGCTGACTGGAATGCTTTCTCTAAAAAATGTGACCTGTCGTTAATCCCTGTGGAGAGGATGACGATTGAAGAGGCCAACAATGTAATTACCAACGTCATCCTCGATGCAGCAACACAATCCATTCCCCAGACTTCCGGTCGTCTACCGAAACGACCCAAGCCATGGTGGAACAGCGAGTGCAAGGAAACTCGTAAACTTCAAAATCGTGCGTGGGGTACATTTCGGAGGTACCCCACATCACAAAATCTTCTTTTGTTTAAAAAGGCGAGAGCCAAGGCCAGATGGACGCGGAAACAAGCAAAGCGGTCATCGTGGCACAACTTCGTGTCTTCCCTATCTCACAGTACCCCATCCAAAGTGGTGTGGGACAGACTTGGCAAAATCAGAGGAGAACACCGCAGTTATACAATCCCTCTTTTAGAAGTCAATGGGCAGGTGTGCGGAAGCCTACAAGAACAGGCGGATGCGCTCGGACAACATTTTGAACGCATCTCTGATTCATGCCATTACAGTCCCGAATTTCTTAGAGTAAAAACAAACGCTGAGAAACGAAAAATTCCAATGAGTGGTGGCGATGAGTACGTATACAATCAGCCGTTCACGATGGTGGAGCTTCAGCGATCTCTATTCGCTGCTAAAGCCACTGCCCCGGGCCCAGACAGAGTAACCTACTCCATGCTGTGCCACCTGTCTGATGACTCTAAAAAAATGTTGCTCCTTTTCTTTAACCGCATTTGGGCAGAGGGAACACTACCATTATTATGGAAGACTGCGACCGTCATTCCCCTTCTCAAGCCAAAAAAGGAAGCATCCAATCCAGCCAGTTACAGACCTATCGCCCTTACGAGTTGTATTGGGAAGACGTTTGAGAGGATGGTCAATAACCGGCTGGTTCATCATCTGGAAGAAAATGATTTCCTTTCTGAATTTCAATGTGGTTTTCGAACGGGGTGCTCCACTTTGGATCATCTTGTTCGGCTAGAAACCACTATCCGTGAAGCCTTCGTCAGAAGACAACATTGCTTATCCGTTTTCTTTGATTTAGAGAAAGCGTATGACACCGCGTGGCGACACGGTATTCTGCAGGATCTTTACTCTTTTGGCGTGAAGGGCAGACTCCTTAAATGCATTTCAAACTTCCTCCAGCACAGATCCTTCAGAGTGCGACTGGGAACCACTCTATCCCGCCCCTTCGTACAAGAGAATGGTGTCCCGCAGGGATCCGTTCTCAGTGTTGTCTTATTTATTGTGAAAATCAACTCTGTGACCAATGTCATCCCACCCTCCATATCTTTCTCCTTGTACGTGGATGACATTCAAATATCTTGTTGCTCCACGAACCTGTCAATATGCGAACGACAGATGCAGGTGGCCATCAACAATATGGCCAAGTGGTCCTCATCCAATGGATTTAAATTTTCAGCTGAGAAAACTGTGTGTGTCCATTTCTCTAGGATTAGAGGACTGTTTTCACCACCTACACTCCAGCTTAACCGACAAGATATCCTTGTTCAACCAGAAGCCAAATTTCTTGGCATCACTTTTGACTCAAAGCTGACCTTCAAGGCTCATGTCCAAAACCTAAAGATCAAGTGTGTCAAGTCACTAAACATTCTAAAAATTATTTCTCACAGATCTTGGGGTGCAGACCAGGAAACACTGCACCAAGTGTATACTGCATGTATTCGCTCAAAACTTGATTATGGGTCCTTTGTCTACGGCTCTGCTCGCGAGTCGGTGTTGAAAGCCCTAGACCCTGTCCATCACCAGGGGCTCAGGCTTGTGCTTGGCGCTTTCCGAACGTCCCCAGTACAGAGTCTGTATGTTGAATCGAAGGAATGCTCCTTGAAAAGACGGCGTTCTTACCTCGGTACGTCGTACGCACTTAGAATACGTAGCCTACCCCAAAATCCTGCCTCAACTTGCGTCAAGCACACACGTTTTAAACAGCTGTTTATTAACAAGCCCTCTGTTGTCCCTCCATTCTCTTTACGAATTGCATCAGAGTTTGATTGTCATGGTTTCTCATCCTGTGACCTACAAGTTGTAGAGTGTAGCAGGAAGATCTCACCCTGGGAACCACCTACAAGATATGACACTTCCTTGGCAAAATACAAGAAACAAGACACTGCTTCCTCAGTACTTCAAGAAGAGTTTGCACACTTGAAAGACAGTTTTGATAACCATACTGAGATTTACACAGACGGGTCCAAGTCTAGTGCAGGTGTGAGTTGTGCCATGATTTGTGGCACGCACACAAGGTCTCATCGTATAAAAACCTCTGCATCGATTTTCACTGCCGAGGTTTACGCCATCATCTTGGCGCTCAACTACATCCTTCACAATTCCATAAAGTCTTCGGTTGTATATACAGACTCCTTGAGCTCCATTAATGCAATCTGTAATCAGCACATAACAAAAAACTTTCTTGTGCAGCGAGCAAGATCCTTAGCCAGTTCAATCAAAACAAAGGGCTACTCTCTCATCCTATGCTGGGTGCCCAGCCATGTAGGCATCAAAGGAAATGAGTTGGCAGATCAAGCAGCTGCAGCTGCTCTCCAACATAACATCACACCTTTTGATATGTCCGTGCAAGACATGAGATTGACACTCAAGAAATCACTGCACAGAATGTGGCAATCATTTTGGAACACACAAACAAATAATAAGCTCCACTTAATTAAACCTCAAATTCAGGATACAGGAGACCGGCTGGAAAACCGCCTGTTGTGCACTTTACGAGCAAGGTTACGTATAGGCCATACGTACCTTACACACGGGTTCTTACTTCGGGGAGAGGAGCCACCTCAGTGTGCGCACTGTGGTCAGCTCCTGTCTGTTGTACACATACTCATCGCATGCACACATCATGAAATCCATCGCAAACATCACTTCAATGTATTTTATAAATACTTCTTACCTCTTCACCCAGCCCTATTGCTTGGTGACGAGGCTCTCGTCCCTTTTAGAAGCGTCTTTGATTTCCTGAGAGACGTTGGCGTTATTAGCCTTCTGTAGTCTTACACGTATACACTCATCTTTTATTAGTCATCGTGTTTACTCTTAAATAATCATAACATCACCACTGTCTCAATCATACCTCAGTTTATGGCGCATTATGATCTTTGTTGTCAATGCGCCATTAAACTCCCAATCATCATCATCACCTTCAGTGGAATTGTCGAGGGCTGCTCTCCAATTTTGATGATGTCAATGATCTTTCGGACAGGTATGATGCATTCTGTTTTGCATTACAAGAGACATATCTGAATCCACAACACACACAAACATTCCGGCGATGGAACCTGTTCCGAAAAGATCGAGTTGGCGCAACACGTGTATCTGGTGGTGTCGCTATCCTCACATCAAAGACCATCCCTACAAAACACCTTCCACTGAAAACAACATTGTCTTGGCGCATAATAGCCGTAGTTGCTCATGCGCCAGAAAAACCTTAATCGCTCGCGAAAACAACACTTGAGGCAGTTGCTGTTCAGGTATGTCTTCATGGGGTCCTAACCATATGTTCCTTATATCTACCGCCGTCAGGCCTGGTAGGACAAAAACAACTCGAAAGTCTTTTAGATGAGCTCCCACCACCCTTTCTTTTATTGGGAGATTTCAATGCCCATAACTACTTGTGGGGCAGCACAAGGGCGGATAGTCGTGGCAAAATGTTAGAACGGCTATTACTCTCAAGGCCAGTATGTCTACTCAATACTGGTACACCAACATATGTGAACGCTGCTACACAGACGTTCTCTGCAATAGATCTCTCTCTGTGTAGCCCATCCATTTTCCAAATGCTAGACTGGTTTGTGGATGAAAATCCTCGTGGAAGTGACCACTTTCCAGTTACCTTAAAATTACACCTGCCTTCAAATGCCCTTGCAACACGTCCACCTCGTTGGAAATTATCAGAGGCAGATTGGGGCATGTTTCAGAGAGAAGCCGATCTTTCACTGTCTTCTACTCAAGGTATGGGTGTTGAACAAATGAGCAACATGATTACAGACACAATCATAAGGGCAGCCACTAATTCCATTCCGCAAACATCCAGTCGTCTCCCCAAGTGCCCAAAGCCTTGGTGGACGAGTGATTGCGAGGCAGCTCGTAAAGAACAAAACCGTGCATGGGGTACCTTTCGAAGATACCCTACAACAACAAATTTAATTCTATTTAAAAAGGCCAGGGCTAAAGCAAGGCGGATACGAAGAGAAGCTAAACGTGAATCGTGGAGAAATTTTGTATCCTCTTTAAGTTCGAAGACTCCCTCAAAAACTGTATGGGACAGACTCAGGAAAATCAACGGTGAATATGCCAACTTTACTGTCCCATTATTACAAATAAATGGCACAACGTGTCAGAACATGGATGAACAGGCCAATGCTCTTGGTGAGCATTTTCAGAAGGTTTCGAGCTCCTTGCATTATAGTAGCGACTTCTTAAAAATCAAACAACAGAAGGAGAAACAGAATTTTCCTAGTGGAGCTTACGAGAAGTATTCTTACAATAAGCCTTTTACAATGATAGAATTGTTAAGGGCAATGTCGTCATCAAAAATCACAGCGCCTGGACCAGATCGAATAACCTACTCCATGCTACAGCATTTGTCAAACACTTCTCTGGAAAGTCTTCTTGATTTCTTGAATACTATATGGCAAAGGGGACATATCCCTTCTCGCTGGAAGGTTGCAACCGTTATCCCGCTTTTAAAACCAGGAAAATATGCATCAAATCCATCAAACTATAGGCCTGTAGCACTCACAAGTTGTCTCGGGAAGACTTTTGAGCGAATGGTAAATAACCGTCTCATACACTATCTTGAAGAAAATGAGTGCATTGACCAATATCAGTGCGGATTTCGGACGGGTTGTTCCACTGCGGATCATTTTGTTCGTTTAGAAACTTTTATACGTGAAGCGTTTGTACGAAAACAACATTGTGTGTCTGTATTTTTCGACCTTGAGAAGGCCTATGATACCGCATGGCGATATGGAATCTTGCTTGATTTGCATTCATGTGAAATACGTGGCCGTCTGTTCCACTGCATCGCCGACTTCCTTCAAGGAAGATCGTTCAGGGTCCAACTAGGCACAATCCTTTCGCGCCCTTTTGCACAGGAGAATGGTGTTCCTCAAGGTTCTGTTTTGAGCGTTACTCTATTTATTCTGAAAATGAATTCTATCGCTAAGGTTATACCCGCCTCAGTCAAGTACTCGCTGTATGTTGATGATGTCCAAATATCATATTCTTCCTGCAACCTAGCCATGTGCGAAAGACAGCTGCAGCTCACAATTAACAGGCTAACTAAATGGTCCAGTGAAAATGGTTTTAAATTCTCCCCAGACAAGACCATATGTGTACCATTTTCAAGAGTTAGAGGAATGTCTCCCGAGCCATCACTTAAAATGAACGGCAGTGATCTTGTTGTGGGGACAGAATGTAAATTTCTTGGTCTAGTCTTTGACAAAAAGCTTACTTTTCTTCCCCACATCAAAATCTTGAAGGCTAAGTGCGTGAAGTCATTGAACCTTTTGAAAGTCCTGTCTCACAGGTCCTGGGGGGCAGACAGAGAAACATTGTACAGGGTCTACATGTCTACAATTCGGTCCAGGCTGGACTACGGATGTGCAGTTTATGGATCTGCACGCCAATCTGTCCTAAAGTGCTTAGATCCTATACATCATCAGGGCTTGCGACTGGTCCTCGGAGCATTCCGAACGTCACCCGTTCAAAGCCTATACGTCGAATGCAACGAGTGGTCTCTAGGAAGGCGACGAGCTTATCTTAGTGTCATGTACGCACTGAAATTCGTACTTATCCACAACATGCGGCGCTCTCATTCGTTACAAGGACGCCTTTTGAGCAACTGTTCTTAAACAAGTCTTCAGTCGTTCCTCCTTTCAGCATGCGAGTTTTACGAGAAGCTGAATTTTATGATTTTACCCACTACAACACTCCGGTTTTGCAATCTGGTGGGAGCCTGCCTCCATGGCAACCACCACCACATTGCAACTCTTCACTGAGCAGAGTAGTACAGAAAAAGCGATACTTCCACGACTGTGCTGCAGCAGGAGTTCGAAGGTTTAAGAGAAAGCTTTGGAACGCACGTGGCGTTTTACACGGACGGATCGAAGACTAATGCTGGTGTATCTTGCGCCATGGTAACTGGGACAGTCACAATAACTCACCGTTTACACAAAATCATGTCGATATTCAGTGCAGAGGTTTATGCGATCATCATAACACTCAACTACATTTTACAACATTGCATTGTGTCATCAGTCATCTATACAGATTCCCTCAGCTCTTTGCAGGCAATATGTTCAGTCCAAAAAACAAAAAAAAATCTTGTGCAGCGAGCACGACGTCTAGCCAATACAATAACTAACAGGGGCTATCGTTTAACCCTTTGCTGGGTGCCAAGCCACGTGGGCATACAGGGTAACGAAAATGCAGATCGTGCAGCTGCAGCTGCACTTTCAGCTGACATAACAGTCTTTGATGTCCCTGTTCAAGACCTCAGGTTATTTTTGATGAATGCCATCAACATAAAATGGCAGCGGTTTTGGAGCACACAAGAGCAGAATAAGCTACACCTGGTGAAGCCTCAAACAGGAAATCGCTCACAAAGTCTTGAAAACAGGCTACACGATGTCTTAAGGTGCAGGTTAAGGGTTGGACACACATACATGACTCACGGGTTTTTGCTGCGTGGGGAGGACCCACCTGAGTGCGTGCGCTGCAGAGAGCCCCTTTCGGTCCAACACATTCTAATTACATGCCCATTACATGAAAGTTATCGTCAGCGTCACTTCACTGAATTTTATCGTTACTCTTTACCTCTTCATCCAGCTCTTTTGCTGGGTGATGAGGCTATTGTTCCTTTTACAGCAGTACATAAATTTTTAAAAAACATTGGATATCTTAACAAACTGTGAATTTTACAGTGAGCTCTTTTCTTACCCTTTCATGTGTTTTTAAGCCACCACTAGCCAAGTTGTTTTAATATGAGCATTTCAATTTTTAACTGGGTTCATCACATTACCTTGTTGTTTGGCGCATTATAGCCCTAGTAGCTTTTGCGCCAAAAAAACCCAAATCATCATCATCATCACCTTTTGAGATGTCCGTGCAAGACATGAGATCGGCACTCAAGAAATCACTGCACAGAATATGGCAAGCCTTTTGGAACACACAAACAAATAACAAGCTCCACTTAATTAAACCTCACATTCAGGATACAGGAGACCGGCTGGAAAACCGCCTGTTGTGCACTGTACGGGCAAGGTTACGTATAGGCCATACGTACCTTACACACGCTTTCTTACTTCGGGGAGAGGAGCCACCTCAGTGTGCGCACTGTGGTCAGCTCCTGTCTGTTGTACACATACTCATCACATGCACACATCATGAATTACATCGCAAACATCACTTCAAGGAATTTTATAAACACTTCTTACCTCTTCACCCAGCCCTATTGCTTGGTGAGGAGGCTCTCGTCCCTTTTACAAGCGTCTTTGATTTCCTGAGAGACGTTGGCGTTATTAGCCTTTTGTAGTCGCAGAGTAATGTTTTACACGTATACGCTCATCTTTTATTAGTCATCATGTTTACTCTTAAATAACCATAACATCACCACTGTCTCAATCATACCTCAGTTTGTGGCGCATTATGATCTTTGTTCTCAATGCGCCATTAAACTCCAATCATCATCATCATCATCATCAAGATCGTCGGCGAAAGCCAACGTAGACGCCATGGACTGTTCAACAGTCACTCCGAGACCCGAGTCGTTCAAGGTGTGTAACAGGGGATCCAGGACGGTATTGAACAACAGGGGGGACAGAGGATCCCCCTGCTTAATTCCCTGTCTGACAGGGATTATTTTTCTGTCTGTCCTACCGTCCAGGTGAAAGGTGGTCTAGCAGCCCTGATACAGGTTCCTGACAAGGTCAACATAATGGTCCGGCATGCCCGTTCTGTCAAGAGCAGCAAATATAGCTTCATGGGCTAGCGAATCAAACGGTTTCCTTATATCTAGGCTGGCAGCATAGAAGCTATGACGATTTTTCTTCAGATATCTCATAGTCCCTTGAAGCAACAACAGGTCTGTACTTGCGCTACGGTCCGATTGAAAATCGCCCTGTAGAGGGTGGAAGGAGATGGCAGTGGAGAAGCGACTTAGCAAGAGTCGAGATAGCAGCCGAGCTAGGACGGGTGTCACAGTGATGGGGCGGAGATCTCCCGCTGAACGCGGGACTGCCTTCTTCGGAATAAAAACCGTACGGGAAGTCTTCAGATCATCGGGTAAGCTCTTAAAGCGCAGGAAGTTGTTCAACAGATGACAAGTGATCTCATACGGAACCTTCTTGAGGTCCCCAACTCGGAGCCATCAACCATCTCAACCATCCCAAGCCCAACCATCACGTCCAGGAGCTGACTTTAAGTCCATGCATCCTATAGCAGCCCCGACCTCGCCAGGCGAGAATAAGGTGTCAGGACAGACCACTGGATCGATTGGTGGTACATTGGCGGAGGTGCCTCGCATGAAGAAAAAGCGTGTCATAAACGTTGTGCACCTGTTCCAGTGAAATGAGATTTTCAGGTGACTCCTCTGCGAGAAGGTAATGGTGGGCCAGGATTCTCGGTCCCTTCCGATATAGTCTTTGGAGTTGCTGAAACCGTGCCTGTTTGCGTGCCTTCTTTGAGTTAATTCGTGTAGGACAGGCCCTATCTCTTCGCCTATTCCTGGAAACAGGACGGGACGGGACGGCTTCAAAGTGACGGAAGATGGAATTAATATCCGCCATACATACAGGTGCAAACACCAGATTGTGGGCTAGGGCCTGGTCATCGATGCCCACTCTTTTCAAGTCGTCGTTGACTGATTTCAGGGCAGTCAACCTGAAGATTCGGTCTAGGCGCAGCAGGAGCCGGAGTGGGAGACGCCATTCGCTGATTCTCCTCAGACACTTGCAAGAGATGGACTTGTAACGTGGCTGGTGTCTCATCATTCTTATGGCCATCAAAGATCTCGATGTGAACACCCGGGCCAATTCCTGGTTGACAAAAGGATGGCCATGTAGTAAAAGTTCGGCATTGGCATAAGCCACCAACTCGGCATCCGTCCAGCGTCCGTAGGACAAAGCTCGCGAGGGAGCCGCAGGCAAAGACCCAGACGAGCCCTAACCCGGACGCAGCCCTGGCGCCAACATCCCAACCTCGGGACCAGCAGCGATCGGACGGACGTATTCAGGATGCGAGGTGTCAAGCCCCGAACGGGTCACCATATCTGAACTTAAGCATCTCACACAGGGAGGATGTGTTCCCGCTGCCATTATAGCCTCAGCGAGTTCTGAAATATTGGAGTCACTCTGTGACCCCAAAGGCTGAGCAGGTGGTGCTTCTAAATCCGCCGCAATGGCTCCAGAAATAGCTCCAGCCAGCTGAGAAATGGAACGGTCGCTTATCGAACCGCTATCTGAAGCTCCACAGGGAACAGTGCACACCTTCATTAAGGTTTCCACCTCCTCAGGGGAACCACCCCCTGCCTCGCCGCAATGTGCCGAGAGGGAAACAGCGCCCTGGCAGCACCCGGGCAAAGACCCCCCCCCCCCTAAGCCCCCGGGAGCTGTTGGTTGCACGTTGTCAACCATGTACATAGTTTTGGTTTTTTCTCTTCTTCGTAAGCTGACTAAATAAAAGCGAACTGCAGGAGCCGTTTTTTCAGTTCCTGCGAGCCGACGAAGTTGTTGGGTTCCTGGATCAACAGGAGCCGCATCCGCAGCATCAGATTAAGAATCATCGCGCTCAGTGCGGCCTGCAGGGGTATTAATGCCTTCCGATCCATAATTGGTGGTGACAATGCCTACGGATCCAATTCTTCCTGGGGCAGAACCCGTAACTTGTGATAAGGCCCCGTCTTCGTCCGCTTGAACAGGTGCTGGTGGTGCGGAACATCCACCTGCTGGTGACACATGAACACAGAACACAGTATTTTCAGCTGCCGTTACCCCATACTTTGTGAGTTTGTGCCTCAGACGCACCATCCTAATGTGGGAGAAAAGCGTCGAATGAGTAGAATGGCGTTGATTTGGCTAAAACAATCTATGTCCCCTCGAAAAGGGGTAAAATTAAAGGGGAATGAAAACGACCAAAAAGTGGGAGTCCTTGGGCCCCGCCACGGAAACCGCAGCTAGTTCACAGACCATCGGGCCCAAGGCGGCCACTTTTATAAAACAAGATAAAAGCAGGCATTCCAGTAAAAAATTGAAACACCCAACCAAGATGGTAGAGGTCGTAAAAACACACACGTGCTCCAATTAAAACTCAGCAAAACTAAACAGCTTTATTGAATCTGGTGAGGCAGATTAGGCTGCCTATCAGGGTTTTAGGAGCAAGCCAGGCAACATCGCCTCTGGAACATCCTAACTCGCGTAGTGCCCGGCTAGTACCGGCGCACGTGCCGCCACGGGCACCAAAAGTCAGTCCGAATGCTGAGAAATGCCTTCTCGGGAAAGAAGCTGCCAAGCAAGCATATTTATTTGCTTTGGCCTTATTCATGTAAGACAAAGTCGTGGAGGAGGCATCCCAGGCTATAGCAACGTCAAGTATAATGACCTCGTCTCCCTTTGTCAGTACGAGGTCAGGTTTTAGCCTGAGACTGGAGGTGGAAGTCATCAGCCTCTCCTCTACGACCGTTGCATCCGGATTGTGCTGCCGCAGTAGTCGAGCAATTTGTTTTGCCACAAAGTTATGGCGCTCAACGCGTGGCAAATGGATGCGCTCGCACTCCTGTAAGGTATGATGATGATGATTGGAGTTTAATGGCGCATTGACAACAGAGATCATAATGCGCCACAAACTGAAGTATGATTGAGACAGTGGTGATGTTATGGTTATTTAAGAGTAAACATGATGACTAATAAAAGATGAGCGTATACGTGTAAAACATTACTCTGCGACTACAAAAGGCTAATAACGCCAACGTCTCTCAGGAAATGAAAGACGCTTGTAAAAGGGACGAGAGCCTCCTCACCAAGCAATAGGGCTGGGTGAAGAGGTAAGAAGTATTTATAAAATTCCTTGAAGTGATGTTTGCGATGGATTTCATGATGTGTGCATGTGATGAGTATGTGTACAACAGAGAGGAGCTGACCACAGTGCGCACACTCAGGTGGCTCCTCTCCCCGAAGTAAGAACCCGTGTGTAAGGTAAGTATGACCTATACGCAACCTCGCTCGTAAAGTGCACAACAGGCGGTTTTCCAGACGGTCTCCTGTATCCTGAATTTGAGGTTTAATTAAGTGGAGCTTGTTATTTGTTTGTGTATTCCAAAATGCTTGCCACATTCTGTGCAGTGATTTCTTGAGTGTCAATCTCATGTCTTGCACGGACATATCAAAGGGTGTGATGTCATTTTGGAGAGCAGCTGCAGCTGCTTGATCTGCCAACTCATTTCCTTTGATGCCTACATGGCTGGGCACCCAGCATAGCATGAGAGCGTAGCCCTTTGTTTTTATTGAACTGGCTAAGGACCTTGCTCGCTGCACAAGAAAGTTTTTTGTTATGTGCTGATTACAGATTGCATTAATGGAGCTCAAGGAGTCTGTATATACAACCGAAGACTTTATGGAATTTTGAAGGATGTAGTTGAGCGCCAACATGATGGCGTAAACCTCGGCAGTGAAAATCGATGCAGAGGTTTTTATACGATGAGACCTTGTGTGCGTGCCACAAATCATGGCACAACTCACACCTGCACTAGACTTGGACCCGTCTGTGTAAATCTCAGTATGGTTATCAAAACTGTCTTTCAAGTGTGCAAACTCTTCTTGAAGAACTGATGAAGCAGTGTCTTGTTTCTTGTATTTTGCCAAGGAAGTGTCATATCTTGGAGGTGGTTCCCAGGGTGGGATCCTCCTGCTACACTCTACAACTTGTAGGTCACAGGATGAGAAACCATGACAATCAAACTCTGATGCAATTCGTAAAGAGAATGGAGGGACAACAGAGGGCTTGTTAATAAACAGCTGTTTAAAACGTGTGTGCTTGACGCAAGTTGAGGCAGGATTTTGGGGTAGGCTACGTATTCTAAGTGCGTACGACGTACCGAGGTAAGAACGCCGTCTTTGCAAGGAGCATTCCTTCGATTCAACATACAGACTCTGTACTGGGGACGTTCGGAAGGCGCCAAGCACAAGCCTGAGCCCCTGGTGATGGACAGGGTCCAGGGCTTTCAACACCGACTCGCGAGCAGAGCCGTAGACAAAGGACCCATAATCAAGTTTTGAGCGAATACATGCAGTATACACTTGGTGCAGTGTTTCCTGGTCTGCACCCCAAGATCTGTGAGAAATGATTTTTAGAATGTTTAGTGACTTGACACACTTTATCTTTAGGTTTTGGACATGAGCCTTGAAGGTCAGCTTTGAGTCAAAAGTGATGCCAAGAAATTTGGCTTCTGGTTGAACAAGGATATCTTGTCGGTTAAGCTGGAGTGTAGGTGGTGAAAACAGTCCTCTAATCCTAGAGAAATGGACACACACAGTTTTCTCAGCTGAAAATTTAAATCCATTCGATGAAGACCACTTGGCCATATTGTTGATGGCCACCTGCATTTGTCGTTCGCATATTGACAGGTTCGTGGAGCAACAAGATATTTGAATGTCATCCACGTACAAGGAGAAAGATATGGAGGGTGGGATGACATTGGTCACTGAGTTGATTTTCACAATAAATAAGACAACACTGAGAACGGATCCCTGCGGGACACCATTCTCTTGTACGAAGGGGCGGGATAGAGTGGTTCCCAGTCGCACTCTGAAGGATCTGTGCTGGAGGAAGTTTGAAATGCATCTAAGGAGTCTGCCCTCCACGCCAAAAGAGTAAAGATCCTGCAGAATACCGTGTCGCCACGCGGTGTCATACGCTTTCTCTAAATCAAAGAAAACGGATAAGCAATGTTGTCTTCTGACGAAGGCTTCACGGATAGTGGTTTCTAGCCGAACAAGGTGATCCATAGTGGAGCACCCCATTCGAAAACCACATTGAAATTCAGAAAGGCAATTATTTTGTTCCAGATGATGAACCAGCCGGTTATTGACCATTCGCTCAAACGTCTTCCCAATACAGCTCGTAAGGGCGATAGGTCTGTAACTGGCTGGATTGGATGCTTCCTTTTTTGGCTTGAGAATGGGAATGACAGTCGCAGTCTTCCATAATAATGGTAGTGTTCCCTCTGCCCAAATGCGGTTGAAGAAAAGCAGCAACATTTTTTTAGAGTCATCAGACAGGTGGCACAGCATGGAGTAGGTTACTCTGTCTGGGCCCGGGGCAGTGGCTTTAGCAGCGAATAGAGATCGCTGAAGCTCCACCATCGTGAACGGCTGATTGTATACGTACTCATCGCCACCACTCATTGGAATTTTTCGTTTCTCAGCGTTTGTTTTTACTCTAAGAAATTCGGGACTGTAATGGGATGAATCAGAGATGCGTTCAAAATGTTGCCCGAGCGTATCCGCCTGTTCTTGTAGGCTTCTGCACACCTGCCCATTGACTTCTAAAAGAGGGATTGTATAACTGCGGTGTTCTCCTCTGATTTTGCCAAGTCTGTCCCACACCACTTTGGATGGGGTACTGTGAGATAGGGAAGACACGAAGTTGTGCCAAGATGACCGCTTTGCTTGTTTCCGCGTCCATCTGGCCTTGGCTCTCGCCTTTTTAAACAAAAGAAGATTTTGTGATGTGGGGTACCTCCGAAATGTACCCCACGCACGATTTTGAAGTTTACGAGTTTCCTTGCACTCGCTGTTCCACCATGGCTTCGGTCGTTTCGGTAGACGACCGGAAGTCTGGGGGATGGATTGTGTTGCTGCATCGAGGATGGCGTTGGTAATTACATTGTTGGCCTCTTCAATCGTCATCCTCTCCACAGGGATTAACGACAGGTCACATTTTTTAGAGAAAGCATTCCAGTCAGCATGTTGGAGCTTCCATCTAGGGCGGCATGCTGTCAGACTATTGACTGCACACATATACTTCAGGACCACTGGAAAGTGATCACTCCCAAGTGGGTTTTCTTCCACACTCCATTCTATATTTTGATATAGAGATGGACTGCAAAGCGATAAATCTAAGACCGAAAAAGACTGACTTGAACAGTGGACGTACGTCGGTGCTCCTGTATTTAAAAGACAGATGGAGGTTGGTAACAAGACCCTTTCCAACATTTTCCCTCGGCTGTCGCTTCTTGCACTGCCCCAAAGCAGATTGTGGGCATTAAAGTCGCCTAAGAGTATAAATGGAGTTGGAAGTTGGCTGATTAAGTGTTCTATATCCCTCTGTGCAAAACTTCCTGATGGTGGCAAATAGACCGAGCAGATGGTGACAATTCTGTCCAGACACATCTGCACGGCTACGGCTTCCAAATCTGTAACCAAGTGGACCTCTTTGGACGGAACAGTTCCTCGTGTGACGATAGCCACACCGCCAGATGCGCGAGTGGCGTCTATTCGATCTCTTCGAAATAGATTGTGTCTACGAATTGGATTTGGTGTGTGTGTGTTTAAATATGTTTCTTGGAGGCAGAAACATGCTGCATTGTACTTGTCGAAGAGATCGTTGATGTCGTCTAAGTTAAAAAGTAAACCACGGCAGTTCCACTGGAGAAAGTGGTTCATAACGGTCACACTAAAAAGGAGGAAAAGAAAGCGCAGCACTTGGTGAAACCGACTAGAAAAGACTTGTACCATTTAGGGGGGTTGGACCCTTCGCGGGGGTTGTTTCTGTTGTTCATTCCCTTTGAAACCCCTTCCTCGTCCTTTTTCTCGTTTTTCCTTCCCTTGTGAAGGAATGCTGGGAAGGCTCGACGATGACTTCTGCGACATGCAGTCGTCATCGTCGACCTCCATACTTTGGGTGCCTTTTTGGGAAGGGGCTTTTACGACCCCGTCCCAAACTGACGGTGTGCCATCGACCTTAGAGGAGGCCGTGGACACCTCTTCCTGACCAGTTGGCACGTTGGTCAGGGAGGAGGAACGCGACACTTGCGCATCCTCATGTTTTTTGGGGGGAGTGTGGGGTGGAGGCCCCAGAGTCTGGGTCCCCACGGATACACTGAGCGGTGCCACTCCCCTTTGCACCGACTCAGCGAAACTTTTTCCTTTTTTTCGGAAGTCCAACTGTGCTCTAGCTGCCTTGTAGCTCACATTTTGTTCTGTTTTTATTTTCAAGATTTCCTTTTCGTCCTGGAATTTTGGGCAACTTCTTGAGTAGGCCGGGTGATTGCCGTGGCAGTTAGAACAACAAAAACTGTTTTTGCAAGATTCTGGCGTGTGTTCCTTCCCGTCGCCGGCACACTTTGGGCAGACTAGGTGCCCACGACACACTTGCGAATGGTGCCCAAAACGCTGGCACTTGAAACATCTGCGTGGGTTGGGTATGTAGTGGCGCACAGGGCAGTTTACATAGCCTGCTTTCAACTCGGAGGGAAGACTGTGAAGTTGGAATGAAAGAACAAGATGTCTGGTGGGGATCTCTTTGTTGTCCCTACGAATAACAATCCGCTTTGCACTCACGACACCCTGATCTCTCAAACCCTCTTCGATCTCCGATTCGGAGCACAAAAGTAGCTCATCACAGGAGATTACCCCCTTTACTGTATTCAAAGTGCGGTGTGCTGTCACTGAGATCGGGATCTCACCAACCAGCCTCATCGACAACAAACCCGAACTCTGCTGACTGGTCTCAACCTCGATCTGGATCTCTCCACTTCTCAACTTTTTGGCCTTGTATGTTTTTCCAATCACGTGTTCAAGAGATTTAGCGACGATGAAGGGAGATACCTTATCAAGTGACTTTGTTTCATCATCAGACTTCATTATCAGGATTTTCGGGTACCATGGTTCTTTGTTTTTCTCAAAGAGATGCAAAGAGTGCGTGGCTTGAACCTCGTTGCGGCCCCTCTTTCGAGGCCGATCATGTCTTAAGGGAGGGAATTGATTGGAATCCATGAAAGATGGTTGTACATTCGGTGCAGATGGTGTGCCAGCCACCATCGACCCCAACAAGGGAACATGCTACGCATGCTAGCACTTGCCACTGCACGATACCCAAGTGCAGTTTCTAGGAGATAGAAAGAACTGCCCAAGGTTGACCCTAGCCGCCAAAGAAGGTGAAGGGAAGAAATGGAGAGCGAGAAGGAGAGAAAAGGGAAGGTGATGAAAAGAGAGATGGCAACTAGCTGAATAATCCTGGCCGGGCCTTCCAGGACCACCCGACTATGGGAAGCAGGGGCCAAAGCGGTGTGTTGCTTTCCCGGAGGGGCCCCGAAGGGTCCTAAACAACCTCCGGGTCCACTCAACCGCCAGGATCCCCTTTTCCCCAGACACGGGAGAGCCACGCACAGCTATACGTGGGGGTCTCCCTCCTGCGGCGACCCAACCGTTTGTGCAGAAGGGGGCTACTGCGGCTGCTGCCGGGCGATGGGGGCGCCAAGTTCCCGACGCCGGGTCCTGTAAGGTATGAAACGCTGTCTCCGGCTTTTGACCACAATGACGACAATCTCGCGCCCCGAGATCCCGAGCATGCTCATTGGACAGAGTCCTGGTCGGGAAGAGATTAGTCCGTAGACGAAGGGCCTTAATCCGGTCCCCATCCTTAATTAACCGGGAATCGTAACCCAGCCAGGAATTCCCGACTGGCTCCTTCCTTTGCGCAAAAAGCCCTTTGTTGTTATAAGAGTTCACTGTTCCGTCCCGTCCCCGGCCTTTGTAGCTGATGCGCCAATAAAACTACAATCAAATCAAATCAAACTCTTCCGTCCCAGTACTCCCGCCGTGCCGTCAACTAAGCGACGTCCACATCGCAACGATCTGTAATTCCGCTCGGGATCCCAAGCTGCGTCGCCAAACGCTCCATATTGTCTCGTAAGCCCAAAGACCGCAACCCATCTAAGAATGGATTCGAGAGGCGAGCCATCCGTGCCATCCCTTTATACTGTACCACCGCGGCAGTCCACTCCAGATTAAGAACGCCGAGACCTCCTTCCCGGTTAGGCAGGTGGACATGTATACTGGGATAAGAATGAGGCAGATGTAAAATCTGTTTCACCAGATTCCTGATGACTTTGTCTTTTTTCTATGCTTGGGACAACAATCCCAGTATGTTCGAATTCTGATAGAGGAGGCGTGGTAGTATGAGCTGGTTGACACACCTCAGCTTCTGGAAGGGTTTTAATGCGGCGGCACGTATCAACTAGATCATGTGGTCCCCCACCGGATCTTGCACCCTTGATAACTTATTGACATAGATCCGTATCCCCAGATAAGTAATGGGGACATCCTTACCCCGAGGAGAGATCAAAGAACCACCTATCTCCAGCGGCGGAATGTCGTAGTTGTACCATTTCACCCTCCCGTCATAGCGCCACCCAAATATTGAGATTTCACTGGATTCAGACTAAGGCCTGCTCGGCCGAGATACTCCTCTGACATCCTCACTAATGCCTTCAGGCCCTCTAAACTGGAAGAGAAGAGCAGAAGGTCGTCCGCAAAGGCCATCGATGCCGCCTGTTGCCCATCTATCTGTACGCCGAGGCCAGACTCGTTCGCAAGCTGCAGAAAGGGGTCCAGAACGGCATTGAACAAAAAGGGAGAGAGGGGGGTCTCCCTGTTTAATGCCTTGATGGACTGGCACCTCTCCTCCATTGGTCTTACCGTTCCAGAAAAAAGACGTGGAACACCCCTCGTACAGATCTCTCAACACTTGTAAAAAGTGTTCGGGGATGTCCCTCCCCCGTGCAGCTGCGATAATGGCCTCGTGCGACACACAATCGAAGGCCTTGCGGACATCCAAGCTCACAGCGTAAAGGCTCTTCTTCTGTTTCTTTAGGACCTTCATGAGGGCCTGAAGAGCTAACAGGTTGGTGCTTGTCGCTCTTGTCGTCTTCCTGAAATCCCCCCTGGAGGGGATGGAAGGAGCCTTCGCCGAGCAGGCCATCTAGCCGAGCAGGCCATCTAGCCGAGGAGCCATCTAGCCGAGAGCCTTCGGAGAACAACACACTGCTTTTGCCCCAGCTTCCCATAGAAGGGTGGTCCTGGAAGGCCCGGCCAGGACTATCCAGCGAGTCACCATCTCACTTTTCATTGCTTTTCTTTATCTTCTCCCCTCCTTGCTCTTCTTTCCTCTCTTCTTCTTGCTTTTCTTTTCACCTTCTTTGGTGGCAAGGGTCAATCTTGGGAAGTTCTTTTCACTCTCCAGAAAGCTGCACTTGGGTATCATGCAGAGGTACCTGCTACTGCGTTGTGTGCGGTCCCCTGGTTGGGCTCCGTAGTGGGCGGCAGGACATCTGCACCGAATGACATTCATTCTTCTTATGGACAAAATCAGCTAAAAAAATCCTATCGGCGCCTGAAGAGGAGCCGCACCGAAGAGCAAATGTTGAATTTGTTTGATCCAAGTTGTCCGGAACCTTGGTTTGCCAAGTTCCTGGTTCTGCACTCCGATGACGAGGCTAGACAACTGTCTAAAGTATCTCCTTTCCTTGTTGCTAGGGCACTCGAACACGAAATAGGAAAGTCCTTTCAGGCCAAGAAACTCAGCCCAGGAGACATTCAGGTGGAGGTCAACAACAAAGAACAAAGTATAGCACTGCAATCTCTAAAGAACATCGGGGAGATACCTATCTCAGTGACAACGCACCGAACACTGAACACCGTTAAGGGAATCATTTCCGAAGAAGAGTTAATCGAGTGCAGCGAAACTGAAATCGAAGAGGGCTTGAAAGAGCAAGGCGTCGTCTCTGCCAAACGTATAATCATGCGGAGAGATGGCAAGGAGATCCCGACAAAGCATATCATCCTGTCGTTTAAGCTGCACACACTTCCTTCTACTATCAAAGCCGGTTATGTCAATTGCCATGTCAGGCCATTTATTCCAAACCCTCGTCGTTGTTTCAAATGCCAGCGATTTGGGCACAGCTCCCAAGTCTGTCGAGGACAGTTGGTGTGTCCCGGATGTGCTGGCAAAGAACATACTCCTGAGTAGTGCAAAAAAGACTTCCACTGTGCTAACTGTGAGGGGGGCACCCGGTCTATTCTCGGTCGTGGAAAGAAGAAAAAGAAATATTGAGAATAAAAACAGAACAGAACTTAAACTACAAAGCACCACGAAGTTGCCTTTGCGTCATTAAAATCCTAATCATCATCATACAAAGCAGCACGAGCACAGCTCGAGTTCAGAAAGAAAGGAAGGTTTTCCGACGTGGTGCGCAGGGGAGTGGCGCCACCGAGGAAGTGCGTGGAGACACAGACCTGTTTTTTGGGTTCTGAGTCCCCACTCTACACTCCCCAACCTCAGAAGGCTACAGACACTCTGGTGTCTTCTGCCGTGACAGAGGCCAGCCGCTCAACTGGCCACAAAGAAACAGCCACGGCCTCCTCTAAGGTCGATGACACACAGTCGGTTGGGGACGAGGTCGTAAAAACCCCTTCCCAAAAAGGCACCCAAGGTATGGAGATCGACGATGACGACTGCATGTCACAGAAGTCATCGTCGAGCCTCCCCAGCATTCGTTCACAAGGGAAGGAAAAACGACAAAAAGGACCAGGAAGGGATTTCAGAGGGAATGACCAACAGAAACAACCCCCGCGACGGGTCCAACCTCCCTAAATGTTACAAGTATTTTCTGGGCGGTGTCACCAAGTGCTGTGATTTCTTTTCCTCCTTTTTAGTGTGACCGTTATGAACCACTTCCTCCAGTGGAACTGCCGTGGTTTACTTTCTAACTTGGACGACATTAACGATCTCTTCGACAAGTACAATGCAGCATGTTTCTGCCTCCAAGAAACATATTTAAGCACACACACACCAAATCCAATTCGTAGACACAATGCATTTCGAAGAGATCGAACAGACGACACTCGTGCATCTGGCGGTGTGGCTATCGTCACACGAGGAACTGTTCCGTCCAAAGAAGTCCACTTGGTTACAGTCTTGGAAGCCATAGCCGTGCAGATGTGTCTGGACAGAATTGTCACTATCTGCTCGGTCTATTTGCCACCATGAGGAAGTTTTGCACAGAGAGATATAGAACACTTAATCAGTCAACTTCCAACTCCATTTATACTCCTAGGCGACTTTAATGCCCACAATCTGCTTTGGGGCAGTGCAAGAATCGACAGCCGAGGGAAAATGTTGGAAAGGGTATTGTTAACAACTCCCATCTGTCTTTTAAATACAGGAGCACCAACGTACGTCCACTGTTCAAGTCAGTCTTTCTCGGTCTTAGATTTATCGCTTTGCAGTCCATCCCTATATCAAGATATAGAATGGAGCGTGGAAGAAAACCCACTTGGGAGTGATCACTTTCCGGTGGTCCTGAAATATATGTGTGCAGTCAATAGTCTAACAGCATGCCCCCCTAGATGGAAACTCCAAGATGCCGACTGGAATGCTTTCTCTAAAAAATGTCACCTGTCATTAATTCCTGTGGAGAGGATGACGATTGAAGAGGCCAACAATGTAATTACCAACGTCATCCTAGATGCAGCGACACAATCCATTCCCCAGAGTTCCGGACGTCTACCGAAACGACCGAAGCCATGGTGGCACAGCGAGTGCAAGGAAACTTGTAAACTGCAAAATCGTGCGTGGGGTACATTTCGGAGGTATCCCACATCACAAAATCTTGTTTTGTTTAAAAAGTCGAGAGCCAAGGCCAGATGGACGCGGAAACAAGCAAAGCGGTCATCTTGGCGCAACTTCGTGTCCTCCCTATCTCACAGTACCCCATCCAAAGTGGTGTGGGACAGACTTCGCAAAATTAGAGGAGAACACCGCAGTTATACAATCCCTCTTTTAGAAGTCAACGGGCAGGTGTGCGGAAGCCTACAAGAAAAGGCGGATGCGCTCGGACAACATTTTGAACGGAATTTCTTTGATATGGAAAAAGCGTATGACACCGCATGGCGATACGGAATCCTGCAGGACCTCTATTCCATTCGTGTAAGAGGTCGCCTTTTTAAATGCATTGCTGATTTCCTTCAGCACAGAACATTTAGAGTACAGCTTGGAACTACTTTATCCCGTTCATTTGTGCAAGAGAATGGTGTCCCGCAGGGATCCGTTCTTAGTGTGACATCATTCTTGGTTAAAATTAACTTTATAGCAAGTGTCATTCCACCTTCCATATCGTACTCTTTGTATGTGGATGACAGTAGTAATGACTGGACTCTCATAGTGCACAACGGTACAAGGCTTGTGGACACGTTTAATTAGCAATTAGAGCTAATTGGGCCCCCCACATTAATCAGGACGCTCCAGGGAGTCATTACACTAATCAGGGAGTATCTAAGACGTGTCCAGACCACACTGAGCGCTGTGCACTACGAGAGTCAATAAAAAATTAAAAAATAGACATAAAATAAAATAAAAAGATAGAAATAGAGTGGAGAGAAACAATTTATTCGAAAATCAACGATGTAGCGGCGAAGAAGCCGCTCCGCAACACCCGAGTGACCAGCACCCGCCATGTTGGTAGTTGGCACCCAGCAATTGCAGAGATCGACGACAGGTGGCCACTTAGTTGCAAGGCATCACACCAGATGGTGCCACCATCATAGCTCTAGACGAGAAAGACAGAGAACAAGATACTAGCGGCAGGTAAAAATGGCAGCACTGCTCCACAAGTCTAGGCATGCGAGAGAAAAGGTCTAACCGCTACTGCTAAAACAGCACGGAGAAAACAGTACATATCAGGGAAAGGGCGATCGCTTAGGCCTAACCACAGCGTCACAACACTATGCAGCTAACACAAGGCGGGAACCACTGGGCACACATCGCTAAACATGCGTCAACATGAACAAAAGGCTTGCTCACCGCAAAACAAGTCTAAACATGCGAGAAAAGGCTTAACACGATCGCGGTCAAATCACTCGTTGGCCGCCGCTAAACACGTCAAACATGGGAGAAAAGGAGCGCGTCAAATCACTCACCTTTTCCCCCGCGCCGACTGCTCATCAGCCAGGCAGAAACTGAGCGAGCGCGGACCACCCGAGCATACGTCTGCTCTCCGCGCCAGGCAGCCAGAAACTGAGCGAGCGCGGGGAGCGCACGTCTGCTTTCCACGACAGCCAGAGAGAAACTGACTGAGGCACCGCGCCGCGGTAGCCATGGATGCGCGCGCGCTCCTAGCGCCCTCTGCGCCGCCCGCGGGTGTTTTCGGTTTTGGCTCTCTGCTGCGCGCACGCTCCTAGCGGCGACGGGTGGCTTCTGAGTTTCGGTTTCACTCTCCTTTCTTTGCGCGCGCGTTTATCTGTATAAAGGCAGCGCGCACCACGCTCGCGTCATCATTCTGACCGGTAGGTGGAAAACGCCATGTGTGGTTTGTTCTCCTGCGTTTCTCGCCGGCGAGGAAAGACAAAAAACGAAGAGCTTCGCAAATTAATTAGCGGCATCGTGGAGGAAGCCTTTCAAGTTTACCGCCTGGAATGGTTGCAAGCGGGTCAAGAAATGTGTCAGGACAAGATGAAGACGCTCGACCGCATCTTAGCGGCGGACAGACTGGCGAAAAAGAAGTCCAACTTTAGCCTGGATAATCTGTATTGGGAACGCAGTTCCGATGTAGACGACGACGACGATGTGTAAATAAAAGCGATGCATTTCTCTTCGAGTCTCAGTCTCTTCTTTTTCTTTGCACAACGTGTACGCACGCAACATGCCTTCCCCCGAACCTTCTCGTTTCCGTCATCCTTTTCACTGTATCTTAAGCGGCCCCTCCATGTGCGGCAAATCTACTTTCGTTGCGAACGTGCTGAGGAACCTGAGCGACGTGGTGGACAAGCCTCCATCACAAATATTCTACGTGCAGAAATATGCTTCGCCGAGCATGCAGGACGAATTTGGGGCCTCCGTAAAATTTACCAATGAGCTACCGCGAGAGTGGGACACATCGCGCGCCACGCTGATCATCGTCGACGATCACATGACCAACGCCGGTTCTTTGAAGGAGGTGACCGATCTTTTCATTCGCGGTTCTCACCACGCCAACGCGTCGATCTTCTTACTCGTTCAAAACATCTTTTTCGGCAGTAGCCATTTTAGAACTATATCCTACAACGCCAGTTACGTTGTCCTGTGGTGCACCGTGCACCAGATGGAACATTTCGGGCAACAGCTATTTGGCAGAAAAAGATTGGAGTATTTTCTGGACGCATATCAACAAGCGATGTCATCGCCCCACGCTTATTTACTCGTGGATCTTCACAACTATACACACGAGGATCACAGGTTGCGTAGCAATATCTTTCCGGGCGAAGGTCAATATATCTACGCCCCGAAATGAATCTCCGCCCTCACCTCACTTTATTCAAAGTACTCTCCACTCTACCCCCTCCGCGCCGTCGCGCCGTCTTGAAACGTTCTTCCTCGTCTGACATGAAACACCTCTCCGAAATTTGCCTCAATGTATTGAACGGAAAGGTAACTCTAGCTCCAGACACGTTCGCGCGTTTGAAGAAGCACAAACACTTCTTACGACGACCCCGGCGTCGGGAACTTGGCACCCCCATCGCCCGGCAGCAGCCGCAGTAGCCCCCTCCTGCAGTCACGGTTGGGTCGCCGCAAGAGGGAGACCCCCACGTATAGCTGTGCGTGGCTTTCCCGTGTCTGAGGAAAGGGGGATCCTGGCGGTTGAGTGGACCCGGAGGTTGTTGTGGACCCTTCTGGGCCCCTCCGGTAAAGCAACACACCGCTTTGGCCCTTGCTTCCCATAGACGGGTGGTCCTGGAAGGCCCGGCCAGGATTATTCAGCTTAGTCGCCATCTCCCACGCTCATTGCTTTCTTCCTTTGTATCCTTCCTTCTAATGCTTCCCCTTTCACCTTCTTTGGCGGCTAGGGCAAACCTTGTGCAGTCTTTTCACTCTCTTGAAACCTGCGCTACGGTATAGTACAGAGGAACGTGTTAGTGTGTATGGCACACTCCCTCAGTTGGGCTCGATGGTGGGCGACACACCTGCTGTACCGAATAATAATACTTCTGTTTATGGATAATCAACACTCCAAAAAAACCGATCGGCACCTGAAAAGGAGCCGAACCGAAAGAACTGAGTTAAATCTTTTTGATCTAACCCCAGATCCCTGGTTTCCTAAGTTTCTAGTAATCCAGTCAACCGAAGATGGAAAATCACTGGCAAAAATCTCACCTTTCGCTGTGGCGAAGGACGTGGAAAAAGTCATTGGGAAAGCATACAACGCAAAAAAAACTGAACAACGGAGACATCCAGGTTGAAGTACAAAGTAACCAACAAAGCACTGCATTACAAACACTGAAAATCATTGGGAATACTCCTGTGAGTGTGACGACACATTGTACATTGAACATCGTGAAGGGCGTGATTTCAGAGGACGAGCTTCTGGGATGCACGGAACCTGAGATTGAAGAGGGTTTGAGTGACCAGGGTGTAGTATGCGCAAAAAGAATCATGATAAGGAGGGACGGCAAGGAAATTACCACCAAACACATTATTCTGTCCTTCAAACTACACACCATACCCACCAATATAAAGGCAGGTTACCTGAGCTGTAATGTTAGGCCCTATGTGCCAAATCCGAGACGCTGTTTCAAATGCCAGCGTTTTGGGCACAGCTCACTTGCATGTCGCGGACACCTCACATGCCCAAAGTGTGCTGGCAAAGACCACTCAGGAGAATCTTGCAGCAATGAATACCGTTGTGCTAACTGCCAAGGTAACCATGCAGTATACTCACGATCATGCCCGCGCTGGAAAGACGAAAAAGAAGTCATCAGAATCAAAACAGAGCAGAATATTTCCTACAGAGCTGCTAGAACCCAGTACGAATTTCAAAAGAAAGGCAGTTTCTCCGAAGTGGTGCGTAGGGGAGTGGCACCACAGAGGAAATCCATGGAGACTCAAACCTGCTCGCAGGTTATTGAGCCTCCACCCCACACTCCCCAAGAGGAAGCTGGGGGCACTCAGGTGTCTCCTGCTGCAACGGAGGTCAGCCGTCCAACTGGCCAAAAAGAAGCAGCCACGGCTTTTTCGCAAGCCGATGGTCTGCAGTCGATTTGGGACGGAGGCGTGACAGCCCCCTCCCAGAAGGGCACTCAAAGTATGGAGGTTGATGATGACGACAGAATGTCCCAAAAGTCATCATCAAGCCTCCCTGAAATGCACCCAAAAGGAAAACGAGAAAAAGGCAGAGGGAGAGGTATAAAGACAGGTGAACCACAGAAGCCACCCCCGCGAACGGTTCAACCACCTAAATGAAACAAGTGTTACTTAGTCGGCATAACCAAGTGCTGCGTTTAGTTTTCTTTCTTCTTGGAATAACCGCGACTATGAACCACTTCCTCCAATGGAATTGCCGTGGTTTGTTTTCAAACCTAGATGACGTAAATGATCTTCTCGATACCTATAATGCAGCATGCTTTTGTCTACAGGAAACTTATTTGAATACTACCTCTCCAACTCCTTTACGTAGACATAACATATTCCGAAAGGATCGAAATGACACGAATCGTTCATCTGGAGGTGTGGCGATTGTCACACGAGCGTCTATTCCAGCCAAGGCAGTTAACCTCACCCCGCAGGGGGCATCAGCGTACGCGGATGCTTGGTGAGTGGCGCCACCACGGACCCCAGCCCCCAGTCCCAAGGTGTTATCCGTACCGTGCCGAGGGGATTTAAGGTGAAGGGTAGAAACCTTGAACGGTGCCAGTCGGGGTTTTGGTCAAGCCCCGGCTGATGGGTTGTAACAACTCCGGGACCTTCCCACATGTATGGACATGAAGTATGGGCGACTTCAAGGAATGTCCGTGTATCAAACCTGCATGGTTAGAAACTCAAACTCCTCAAAGATGGCGGCCGCCAAACGACCGCGGACCGAAGACCTTTCAATTGTAACCAAGGGCTTCAGCCCAAAGTACCTTGTTCTTACATCTACCAGCAAAGATGGAAAAGAAAAATGCACACCATTAGGAAAAATGTCGCCTTTCTTTATCGAAAAGGCTATAAGATCACTTTCAAAGCATATCACAGAAATCAAGAAAATGAGATCTGGGGACATACTAGTGAAATGTACATCAGAAGCAGACTGCAACTACATACTGAATGCCAAAGAAATGATGGGGACACCCATTGCAGCCTCGTTGCACAAAACACTAAATACTTGCAGAGGAGTTATATCAGTTTCAGAACTGATAGATGTGCCAACAGAAGAGATCTTGGAAAATCTAAAAGAACAGGAGGTCATTGATGTACGAAAGATAAAGATCCGCAAGAATAATGAGTACATCACTACTAGAAACTTAGTCGTCACATTTGATCAACCTACACTCCCCGAGAAGCTTAAGATTGGATACCTCTCAGCAGAAGTTAGGCCGTATATTCCAAATCCTTTGCGCTGCTTCAGGTGTAATAGATTCGGGCATGCGGCTGATGCCTGTCGAGGTTCACCTTGCTGTGCACGCTGTGGCCAACCCCAGCATGAAACAAAGGATTGCAAGGGTTCTTGTAGTTGTGTTAACTGCTCAGGGGACCACCCAGCATACTCCCGATCATGTCCGAAATGGAAGCTTGAAAAAGAAATACTACACATCAAGGTGACACAAAACTTAACCTACCCTGAGGCAAGAAAGAAAGCATCTCCGTTTATCTGTGAAAAATCGTTCGCTTCTGTAATAAAAGAAAAGCCCAAAATGGCAACATGTGCAACCCAAACTGAGATAGAATCAGTACCAAATTCACAAGAAAAGCAAACCGACACTATTTTTCCTCCCACACAGAGCAGCACATCTACAGTGCTGCCTACCACCTCACATTCCCACATGGAAAGTTCCATGGAGTGGAATGATGAGGACTCGAGCTCTGAACTGTCCTTTGCCAGTTTGAGCTCACAACCACAAAGAAAGCATAAAGCTGGCTTGTCTGCCAGCGGCTCACTTCCTGATATTTCCGACAAAGAGCTGGCAGAAGCCAGAAAGAAGGCTCCAAGGCAGAAAATAACTGCACCCAAAAAGACATGATCAGACATCATCACACATTAGGACACTTACTGGACTGCTACTTCCTGGTATATTTGCTTTGTAACACATATGCTATGGGTCAGTCAGTTCTCCAGTGGAATTGCCGGGGATTCACTTCCAACATAGATGATGTTAACAATCTTCTTGACAGGTACGACACACTCTGTTTTTGTTTGCAAGAGACATACTTAAATACGAAACATGAAAACCCAATCCGTCATTGCAATATCTTCAGGAAAGATCGTACAGATGCCACTCGTTCATCAGGTGGTGTGGCTATACTAACACCAAAATCCCTTCCTACCAAAAGCTTTCCACTTGTAACAGATCTGGAGGCTGTGGCAGTCCAGATTTCCTTCCAAAGGATCATCACTGTCTGCTCCTTGTACCTACCTCCAAATATCAGAGTGAAAAAGAGGGAACTGGAAGATTTATGCAACCAACTGCCGTCACCGTTTCTAATCCTAGGTGACCTCAATGCGCACAACCCTTTGTGGGGCAGTGCAAGAGCTGACAGACGAGGAAAGATGATAGAAGACGTCTTACTTAATACCTCTCTTTGCCTCCTAAATACAGGCACTCCAACTTATGTAAATGCAGCTACACAGGCCTTTTCGGCAATAGATATATCGTTGTGTAGCCCATGTCTCTTTCAGTGCATAGACTGGGAAGTGGATGAGAACCCATATGGTAGTGACCACTTCCCAGTGGTCCTAAAGTTCCGTGGTAATTCAGTTAGTTTAACGACACGTCCACCGCGATGGAAGTTGTCACAGGCAGATTGGACTTTATTCGACAAAGAAGCTAATCTTGTGCCGTCATTCTTTGGATCTTTATCTGCTGAGCATGCAAATGATGTTGTAACAAGCACCATCATAAATGCAGCTAGAAAGTCCATTCCACAAACAACTGGTCTCGTCCCCAGGCGTCCTAAACCTTGGTGGACTAGTGATTGTGAAAAGACTCGTAAGGAACAAAATCGTGCTTGGGGAATCTTCCGAAGGTACCCGACCGCAGCAAATTTACTTACATTTAAGAAAACTCGGGCTGAAGCACGTTGGACCCGACGGCAAGCTAAGCGAGAATCGTGGAGGAATTTTATATCATCCCTAAACAATAACACACCTTCCAAAGTTGTATGGGACAGACTCAATAAGATCAAGGGTGATTATGCCAGCTTCTCTGTTCCATTACTGCAAATAAGTGGTACACCCTGTCAGGGCATAGAGCAACAGGCAGACGCGCTCGGTGAACACTTCCAAAGTATCTCAAGCTCGTCACACTATAGCAATGAGTTCTTAAAAATCAAAAAACAAGCTGAAAAACAGAATATTCCAAAGGGAACAGGTGACAAGTATGCAAATAATATGCCGTTACGATAACTGAACTGTTAAAAGCATTATCATCATCAAAAGTCACAGCTCCTGGACCAGACCGCATCACATATTCGATGCTCTGTCGACTGTCAAGGGAATCCCTAGAGGGCCTTCTTCAATTCTTCAACGTCGTTTGGAAAGAGGGTCACCTTCCTTCCCGTTGGAAGGTTGCAACCATTATCTCCTTCTTAAAACCAGGGAAAGATCCATCAAATCCATCAAGCTACAGACCCATAGCACTCACAAGTTGTCTTGGAAAAACTTTTGAGCGTATGATAAACAATCGTCTCGTTTATTACCTTGACGAAAACGAATGTCTAGACCGTTACCAGTGTGGGTTCCGGGCTGCGTGCTCAACTACTGATCATCTCGTGCGGCTGGAAACAGTTATTAGGGAATCGTTTGTCAGAAGGCAACACTGCCTCTCTGTCTTTTTCGACTTAGAAAAAAGCTTATGATACCGCATGGCGCTATGGTATCTTGCGAGATCTGTGCTCTTTTGGAATCCGTGGTCGCATGCTATGCTGCATCGCTGACTTTCTGGAAGGGAGAACATTCAGAGTTCAACTCGGCACGGCCTTGTCACGCCCATTTATACAGGAGAACGGTGTCCCACAAGGCTCTGTGCTGAGTGTCACACTCTTTATCGTTAAAATGAATTCCATTGCAAAGGTCATCCCCCCTTCTGTCAGCTATTCCTTGTACGTGGACGATATTCAGATATCTTGCAGTTCCGTTGACCTTGGTCGGTGCGAAAGACAGCTGCAGCTAACCATAAGCAAGTTAAGCAAATGGGCCAATGAAAATGGTTTTAAGTTCTCACCAGACAAAACGGTATGTGTTCCATTTTCCAGAGTAAGGGGGATAACACCCGAACCCACGTTGAAAATGAATGGATATGATTTATCAGTCAAGTCAGAGTGCAAATTCTTAGGTGTCATTTTTGATAGAAAGCTCACCTTCTCGTCTCATATGAAATACCTCAGAACAAAATGCATGAAATCCTTAAATCTTCTGAAAGTGCTGTCGCACAGGTCGTGGGGAGCAGACAGAGCAACTCTACACCGAATCTACATATCAATTATTCGCTCCAAACTTGACTATGGCTCTGTGGTTTATGGCTCAGCACGTCAATCTGTCCTGAGATGTCTAGACCCCATTCACCACCAGGGTCTGAGACTGGTACTGGGAGCATTCCGCACCTCGCCAGTCGAAAGTCTCTACGTGGAATGTAACGAGTGGCCATTGAGTAGACGGAGATTCTACTTAGCATCTTCTTATGCATTAAAAGTCAGGGGATACCTATGTCACCCAGCCTTGCCGAGTATCAACGGTACTCGTTTTGAACGGCTTTTCCTTCATAAGCCTGCTGTTGTCCCACCGCTTTGCGTGCGTATTCAAGACGAGGTTGAGTCATATGGTTTTTTCTGAATATAGTTGTCAGGTTGTAAAAGCTAGCGGGAGAGTTCCTCCTTGGCAGCCAATTCCAAAGCATAACACTTCATTAACTAAATATAAGGAACAGGATACTCCGCCTGTTGTGCTACAGCAGGAATTTCTGGCACTGAAGCAAAGTTTCGGAGAGCATGTAGCCTTTTATACAGACGGGTCGAAGACCTGTACAGGAGTTTCATGTGCGATGATAACCGAGGCTTCTACAACATCTCACCGCCTACCGAATATGTTATCAATCTTTAACGCTGAGGTTTATGGTGTAATCTTAGCACTCAATTACATCTTAGAACATCACATCAACTCTTCGGTCATTTACACTGACTCACTTAGTTCCCTACAAGCCATATGTAGCATACAGATGTCAAAGAACCTTCTTGTACAGAGAGCGCAGTGCCTTGCGAGTAGAATAATCAGCAAACATCTCCATTTAAACTTTTGCTGGGTACCCAGTCATGTGGGCATACCCGGCAACGAACGTGCTGATGCAGCTGCTACAGCTGCAATTTCTTTTAACATGACTCCATTCGATATTCCTTCTCAGGACCTCGTGGCGGTCCTAAGAAGAACGATAAACAGTAAATGGCAGCAACACTGGAACCAACAGCACCACAACAAACTCCGCCTAACGAAGGATACCATAGGGAATCAACCAAACAATTTAGGAAACCGTTTCCATGAAGTAATTTTAGCTCGATTAAGGCTCGGTCATACTTTCATCACGCATGGTTTTTTACTCCGTGGAGAGGAGCCTCCCCAATGCACTTGCTGTGGTGAGCAACTCTCTGTGGTGCACATCCTAATCGCTTGTCCATTACACGAAAATCACCGTCGTCGCCATTTTAAAGAATTTTATCAATATCACCTGCCCTTTCACCCCGCGCTATTGCTTGGGGATGAACCGCTTTTACCCTACATGAGAATTTTTAACTTTTTTAGAGATATCGGCTATCTAAATGTCCTATAAGTGAATGACTTACCCTTTTACTGTGGTTTACACATCGAATTCTGAGATAATTCGGTTTTAATTGAACAGTTACTTTTATCTTTCCACACACATCACTGTTTTGGCGCATTATAGTCTAGTTGCTCATGCGCCATAAAAACTGCAATCATCATCATCATCATCAGCAGCAGTTAACCTCAACACACAGTTGGAGGCTGTAGCAGTGCAGGTGTGCCTGGACAGAGTAATCACTGTCTGCTCCGTTTTTCTACCGCCAACAGCATCTATCACGCAAAATGACATAGAAGATCTATGCAGCCAACTTCAAAATCCTTTCATTCTTTTAGGCGATTTTAACGCGCACAACTCACTCTGGGGTAGTACAAGGACCGACTGTCAGGGAAAGATGATAGAAAAGGTCTTGCTATCATCTTCCATCTCTCTTTTGAATATAGGGTCACCTACGTACGTACATTCCGCTACACAATCTTTCTCGGCTTTAGATCTGTCTTTATGTAGTCCATCTCTTTTTGGAGTTTGAGAGTGGTCAGTAAAAGAGAATCCATTGGGAAGTGACCATTTTCCAGTGGTGTTGAAGTACCTGCCTCAAGTAGATATCTTAACAACATGTTCCCCTCGGTGGAAACTTGAACAAGCTGACTGGAACACTTTTTCCGAAAAATGCGACCTGTCTTTAATCCCTGTTGATAGGATGACAACTGACGAAGCAAACGATGTCATAACTAATGTCATCCTTGACGCAGCAACACAATGTATTCCTGAAGCTTCTGGTCGCTTGCCTAAGCGACCAAAACCCTGGTGGAACAAGGAGTGTGAAGAAACACGAAAATCTCAAAATCGTGCGTGGGGTAGATTTCGAAGATACCCCACCAGTGAAAACCTTGTTCTCTTTAAAAAGGCGAGAGCCAAAGCAAGGTGGACGCGCAAGCAAGCGAAGCGGTCCTCTTGGCAGAGCTTTGTATCATCCCTGTCTTCCAATTCTCCTTCTAAACTTATTTGGGATCGCCTTCATAAGATCAGAGGTGTACACATGAGCCGCGCTACCCCTCTTTTAGTAGTGAATGGTCAGCCATGTGAAAGCCTACAGGAACAAGCCAACGTTCTCGACGAGCATTTTGAAAGCGTTTCCTCTTCCTGCAACTACACCAGTGAGTTCCTTAAATTAAAGTGTAGTGCAGAGAAGAGGAAAATTCCAATGCATTCTGGAGACAGTCTGATGTATAATCAGCCTTTCACCAAAGTAGAACTTAATCGTTCCTTAGAGCACACAAAGGCAACTTCACCAGGCCTAGACCCGGCGTCGGGAACTTGGCGCCCCCATCGCCCGGCAGCAGCCGCAGTAGCCCCCTCCTGCACCAACGGTTGGGTCGCCGCAGGAGGGAGACCCCCACGTATAGCTGTGCGTGGCTTTCCCGTGTCTGGGGAAAGGGGGATCCTGGCGGTTGAGTGGACCCGGAGGTTGTTTAGGACCCTTCGGGGCCCCTCCGGGAAAGCAACACACCGCTTTGGCCCCTGCTTCCCATAGTCGGGTGGTCCTGGAAGACCCGGCCAGGATTATTCAGCTAGTCGCCATCTCCCTTTTCCTTACTTTCTCTTTTCATCTCCTCCTCCTCTCTCTCTTTCCTTACTCACCTTCTTTGGCGGCAAGGGTCAACCTTGGGCAGTTCTTTCACCCTTCTGAAACTGCACTAGGGTATATTGCAGAGGAAAGTGTTAGCGTGCCGGGCACGCTCCCTTGGTTGGGCTCCATGGTGGGCGACACACCTGTGCACCGAATCACTCTTTTCCTTGTATGGATTCAGTACACTCCAAAAAACATGATCAGCGTCAAAAGAGGCGCTGCACCGAAGCACCAACGAACTCGCTCAGCTTAGACCTGTCTCCAGAGCCATGGTTCCCGAAATTCCTTGTGGCCCATGCAGAGGACGAGACAAAGCCGTTATCGAAAGTGTCACCATTCCTCATTGCAAAAGAAATTGAAAAAAACATAGGGAAATCGTATAAAGCAAAGAAGCTCTCATCTGGAGACATTCAAATTGAAGTAGAAAACAGATCCCAAAGTTCAGCCCTTATGTCTATAAAGAAACTCGGTGACATTCCAGTATCAATCACAAAACACCGTATCCTGAACATTGTCAAGGGGGTGATTTCCGAGAGTGAACTCCTTGACTGTTCCGACATCGAGATCGAAGAAGGTTTGCGCGAGCATGGCGTTGTGGCGGCGAGGCGGATAGTCATGCGTCGGGATGGCAAAGAAATGCGAACCAAGCACATCGTACTGTCATTCCAGCTGCACAGACTCCCTCAAACAATCAAAGCAGGTTACCTGAACTGCCACGTGCGGCCGTACGTTCCGAACCCGCGGCGTTGCTTCAAGTATCAACGTTTCGGGCATGGATCACAGGTCTGCCGTGGACAGGAAACATGTCCAAAATGTTCAGGCAATGGTCACACACCAGAATCATGTGAGAACACGGTGCGTTGCGCAAACTGCAAAGGTGACCACCCAGTATACTCAAGATCTTGTCCCCGGTGGAAAGCAGAAAAAGAAATACTTCGCATCAAGGCAGAACAGAACATACCATATAAAGCAGCAAAAGCACAAACAGAGTTTGCTAGTAAAGGCACTTTCTCCGAGGTGGCGCGCAGGGGAGTCGCACCACTGAGGAAATCGGTAGAGACCCAGACTTCTGGGTGTCTACCTCAAACTCCCCAGCAGAAAGGTGGAGACACGAGTGTGTCTCTTCCTGCTCCTACATCTCCTGGGAGCACCCTGGCTTGCCAGGCACGCAGCAAGGAGATAGCCACAATTTCCAATGATGTTGATGGCACAATCTCAGTCTGGGACGGAACCATGCTGGAACCATCCCAGACCATGTCACAAAACATGGAATTGGATGACGATGACTGCTTATCCCAGAAATCGTCATCCAGTTTGCCAGGTGTTCTCTCTCAGGGCAAAGAAAAGAGAGAGAAAACATCTGGTCGAGGTAGGGGCAGCAGAACAAAAGACATGCAGAAATTACCTCCACCAAGAATAACCCCTCCTTGAATAAGACATTCATGTACACACAGTCCATAGGGGTATGTACCTGCATCCAAGGCACGATGAAGATATTGCTCCTTCTCCTTCTCTCTTTCTTCCTTCTCATGGGTCTAGGTAATATAATACAATGGAATTGTCGAGGTCTCTTTTCCAACCTCGATGACATTAATGACCTCTTAGAAGAACAAAAGGCAGTTTGCTGTTGCTTACAGGAGACATATCTACATGAGAACAGTGTAAATCCTTTTCGTCGACATAATGTATTTAGAAAAGACCGCACAGACAGCACCCGCGCATCTGGAGGTGTCGCTGTCATTGTCCCACAGTCCATACCTGCAACCCCCTTTGCTCTTGTCACAGACTTGGAAGCCGTGGCTGTACAAATATGCCTCGACAGGGTGATTACATTATGCTCACTGTACCTTCCACCTTCAATTTCAATTGAACAAAAAGACTTTGAGCATCTTTGTGACCAGCTTCCTCAGCCATTCATGATACTTGGGGATCTAAACGCTCACAATCATTTGTGGGGCAGTACAAGGCTGGATGGTCGAGGTAAAATGTTAGAGAGAGTTTTGATGTCAAGGCCTGTTTGTCTGCTTAACACAGGACAGCCTACATACATCAACTCTGCAACACAAAGCTTCTCTTGTCTAGACATTTCACTGTGCAGTCCCTCCCTCTTCGATTGTTTTGACTGGACAGTCCAGCAGAACCCAAGGGGAAGTGACCACTTTCCTGTCATCCTAAAATTTCGTGGTGTTGCGAACTCGCTTTCAACACGACCACCACGATGGAAATTATCTCAGGCTAATTGGGGTGAGTTTCGAATGAAAGCCAACCTCCATTTGTCATATTTTGAAGATATGTCCATTGAAGAAGCAAACAGTGTCCTTACCAGTATGATCATAGATGCTGCTCACAAATCCATTCCACAGACATCAGGTCAGCTCCCCAAGCGTCCAAAACCTTGGTGGACTGAAGAATGCGCGAAGACGAGAAAGGAACAAAATCGTGCATGGGGTATCTTTCGTAGATACCCAACACCACATAACCTCCTTGCATTCAAAAGAGCACGTGCCAAAGCGAGATGGACGGGAAAACAAGCAAAAAAGTCTTCTTGGTGCAATTTCGTTTCTTCTCTAACACATAGAACACCGTCAAAGAAAATATGGGACAGACTCCGGAAAATTAAAGGAGACTACCAGCGTTTCTCTGTTCCTTTTCTTTGTGTTAATGGAGTCCCCTGCCAGAGTTTAGAAGAACAGGCCGATCTCCAAGGTCAACATTTCCAAAGTGTGTCCAGTTCTGCTCATTACAACAGAAATTTCCTCTCTGTAAAGAATCGTGCTGAAAAACAAGCGATTTCAACCGTGGGTGGCGAAAATGACACATACAACCAGCCATTCACTATGGTAGAGCTCCGGCGAGCATTGGCCTCAGTGAAGGTCAGCGCTCCTGGCCCAGACGACGTGACATACCCCATGATCACCCACCTATCAGAGGAATCCAAAGAATGTTTACTAAAACTTTTCAACAAAGTCTGGGATAAGGGGCAGATGCCAATGGCATGGAAGACGGCAACAGTCATTCCACTGCTGAAGCCTGGCAAGGATTCTTCAAATGCAACCAGCTACAGGCCCATCGCCCTCACTAGCTGCTTGGGAAAGACTTTCGAAAGGATGGTTAATAATCGGCTGGTATACTTCCTTGAGGTGAATAACTGTCTTTGTAAATACCAGTGTGGATTCCGTGCAGGATGCTCAACAACTGATCACCTTATCCGCCTCGAAACTACAATTCGAGAAGCCTTTGTCAGGGGAAATCACTGTATTTCAGTGTTCTTTGATCTGGAAAAGGCATACGATACTGCCTGGCGGTATGGTATTGTTCGAGATCTTCACAGTGTTGGCATACGTGGGAGACTCCTTCGGTGTGTCATTGATTTTCTTAAAGGGAGAACTTTCAGAGTTCGACTAGGAACAACTCTGTCGCAATTATTTGTTCAAGAGAATGGAGTTCCCCAGGGCTCCATATTGAGTGTCACTCTCTTTATAATGAAAATGAATTCTATTGCTAGTGCTATCCCTCCATCTATATCGTACTGCTTGTATGTCGATGATGTCCAGATTTCGTACTCATCAGCAAACTTGAGCACATGTGAGAGGCAGCTGCAGCTCACAATAAACAAACTCGTTAAATGGGCTGACCAGAACGGATTTAATTTTTCCGCGGAAAAAACAGTCTGTGTCCCATTTTCCAGGAGAAGAGGACTTTTTCCAAACCCTGCACTTTCTATAAATGGTCACAGCCTGACTGTTAATAAGGAACACAGGTTTCTCGGTGTCATATTTGACAGAAAGCTCACTTTCTTGTCCCACATAAAGAATCTAAAAGCTAAGTGTCTTCAAGCTTCCAACATACTTAAAATCTTATCACATAAGTCATGGGGTGCAGACCGTCGCACGCTCCATCGTATATACACCTCCACGGTTCGTGCGAAGTTAGACTATGCATGTTTCGTTTACGGATCAGCACGCCCTTCAGTTTTGAAGGCATTAGACTCTGTACACCACCTAGGATTACGGTTGGTGCTTGGAGCCTTCAGGACCAGTCCGATAGAGAGCCTGTACGTTGAATCGAATGAATGGTCTTTACAAAGACGGCGTTCTTATCTTGGAACATCGTATGGTTTAAGGATTAGAGGTTACCCTCAACATCCTACATTGCCGTGTGTAAAGGGCACTCGTTTCAAGCAGTTTTTCATAAACAAGCCCAAAGCTATACCATCTTTTAGCATTCGGCTTGAACGAGATATTGAATACTTTGGTTTTACACATTACGTCCATTCTTCCTTAGAGTCTAGCAAGATGATTTCTCCTTGGCAGCCGGCACCACAATACAATATTTCACTAAGTAAGTTCAATAAACGGGAAAATGCTGTTGAAGAAATACGGCATGAATTTGAGCATCTTAGAGAAAGCCTTGGTGATCATGTTGAAATATACACTGATGCTTCGAAGACCAACATGGGAGTAACATGCGCGATGATAAGTGGCACATGCACAAAATCACACCGCCTGAACAATGTATTGTCGATTTTCAGTGCAGACATGTACGCTATTGTCGCTCTTAATCACATTTTACAGACACGTATATCATCATCAGTCATCTACACAGACTCCCTGAGCTCTGTACGTGCCATATGTAGTCCACAACCGTGCAAGAATCTATTAGTGAGACGTGCTAGGTACCTGGCAGCTGTTATACAAGAAAAAGGGTACAGTTTGACACTTTGCTGGGTTCCTAGTCACGTCGGTATAAGCGGCAACGAGAGGGCCGACCGCGAGGCGGCAGCCGCCCACGGCAATGACATCACACCCTTTGACACACCGTATGATGATTTGTTGCGAGAACTAAAAAAGATTATTAATGTAAAATGGCAAGATGTTTGGAAAGAACAAAGCAGTAACAAATTACACACTGTGAAGCCACACATAGGTAGAGTGGAACTGCAGTTTCAAAACAGACTACAAGAAGTATTATCAAGCCGCTTAAGGCTGGGACACACTTACCTGACACATGGACATTTGCTACGGGGAGAAGATGCACCCCAGTGTGAACACTGTGGAAGAAACCTTACAGTTGTACATATACTCATTAGCTGCCCAGCTCTCGAACAACATCGCCAAAATTACTTCACTGAGTTTTATAAATACACTTTGCCTCTTCACCCAGCCCTATTGCTTGGGGATGAGGCCCTCATTCCTTTTGATAACATCGTTCAGTTTTTAAGAAATATAGGAATCATCAACGAATTGTAGTGTCTTATTTCCCCACTTTTATGTGTTTTACACCCTCTGAATTTTTTAACCCTGTTTTAAACTAATCAGTTTAATTTTAAGTTAAGTGTCGTTTAAACTTCAACAGAGTCTTGGCGCATTATGATCCTCGTTGTCGTTGCGCCATGAAACCCCTAATTATCATCATCACCAGGCCTAGACAGGGTGATGTATTCTATGCTGAGTCATCTGTCTGAGGCATCCAAAGAGGTTTTACTCAAGTTTGGATCCAGTGTGCATTGCCTTCAGCCTTGAAAATTTCAACTCTAATTCCTCTGTTAAAACCCGGAAAGGAACCTTCAAGCCCGGCCAGTTATCGACCAATCGCTCTCACGAGCTGCATTGGCAAAACGTTTGAGCGTATGGTCAATGCTCGACTCGTCCATTTCCTAGAGGAAAATAAATGCCTTTCTGAACTACAGTGTCTTTGTTGTCAATGCGCCATTAAACTACAATCATCATCATCATCTGAACTACAGTGTGGTTTTCGTGCTGGACGTTCCACAACAGACCACCTCGTTCGAGTGGAAACAATGATTCGTGAAGCGTTCGTCCGAAGACAACCCTGCCTGTCAGTATTTTTTTATCTTGAAAGGGCATATGACACCGCTTGGCGGTATGGCATTCTACAAGATCTATACTCTTTCGGAATCAGGGGGCGCCTTCTTAGGTGTGTAACAAACTTCCTTCAAAGCAGGATATTCCGAGTACGGCTTGGAATGGTACTATCCCGTCCTTTCATCAAAGAAAACGGGGTGCCGCAGGGATCTGTCCTTAGCGTCACTCTGTTTCTCGTGAAAATCAATTCAGTAGCTAGCATAATCCCACCTTCCATGTCTTATTCATTGTACGTGGATGACATTCAGATTTCCTTCTCTTCCACGAATCTAGCAACATGTGAGCGACAGGTGCAGCTAGCTTTAAATAAACTTACCAAATGGTCCCTCGAGAATGGGTTCAAGTTCTCACATGACAAAACCGTATGTATTCACTTCTCGAGGGTCAGAGGGCTGTTCCCTTCACCTACTCTTAAGCTGAATGGACAGGACCTTGCTGTTAGTGGTGAACACAAATTTCTTGGGGTCATCTTTGATAGCAAGCTCACTTTCTTACCCCACATCAAGAGCCTTAAAACAAAATGCATTAAATCACTTAACCTATTGAAGGTGCTGTCCCACAAATCTTGGGGAGCAGATCGTGACACCCTGCACAGGGTCTATGTGTCCACAGTGCTGTCTAGAATGGACTATGGATGTGTTGTTTTTGGGTCTGCGCGGAAATCTGTCCTGAAGATTTTAGACCCAGTACATCATCAGGGACTGCGTTTGATAACTGGTGCTTTCCGCACGTCGCCAGTGGAAAGCCTCTATGTTGAGAGCAACGAATGGTCACTCGAAAGAAGAAGGAGGTTTTACTTATCTGTGCCGGCGTCGGGAACTTGGCGCCCCCATCGCCCGGCAGCAGCCGCAGCAGCCCCCTCCTGCACTCACGGTTGGGTCGCCGCAGGAGGGAGACCCCCACGTATAGCTGTGTGTGGCTTTCCCGTGTCTGGGGAAAGGGGGATCCTGGCAGTTGAGTGGACTCGGAGGTTGGTTTGGACCCTTCGGGGCCCCTCTGGGAAAACAACACACTGCTTTGGCCCCTGCTTCCCATAGACGGGTGGTCCTGGAAGGCCCGGCCAGGACTATTCAGCTAGTCGCCATCTCACTTTTCATTGCTTTCTCTTTATCTTCTCCCCTCCTTCCTCCCCTCCTTTTTCCACCTTCTTTGGCGGCAAGGGTCAACCTTGGGCAGTTCTTTTCACTCTCCAGAAAGCTGCACTTGGGTATCATGCAGAGGTACCTGTTACTGCATGGTATGCAGTCCCTTGGTTGGGCTCCGTGGTGGGTGGCAGGACTTCTGCACCGAATGTCATTAGTTTTCTTATGGACAAAATCAACCCAAAAAAACCCGATCGGCGCCCGAAGAGGAGCCGCACCGAAGAACAAATGTTGAATTTCCTCGATCTAAGTCGTCCGGAACCTTGGTTTGCCAAGTTCCTGATACTTCACTCAGATGACGAAGCTAAACAACTATCCAAAGCATCTCCTTTTCTTGTTGCTAGGACACTTGAAAACGTAATAGGAAAGTCCTTTCAGGCCAAGAAACTCAGCTCAGGAGACATTCAGGTGGAGGTCAACAACAAAGAACAAAGTATAGCACTGCAATCTCTAAAGAACATCGGGGAGATACCTGTCTCAGTTACAACACACCGAACACTGAACACCGTTAAGGGAGTCATTTCCGAAGAAGAGTTAATCGAGTGCAGCGAAACTGAAATCGAAGAGGGCTTGAAAGAGCAAGGGGTCGTCTCTGCCAAACGTATAATTATGCGAAGAGATGGCAAAGAGATCCCGACAAAGCATATCATCCTGTCATTTAAGCTGCACACACTTCCTTCTACTATTAAAGCCGGTTATGTCAATTGCCATGTCAGACCATTTATTCCAAACCCTCGTCGCTGTTTCAAATGCCAGCGCTTTGGGCACAGCTCCCAAGTCTGTCGAGGACAGTTGGTGTGTCCCAGATGTGCTGGCAAAGAACATACTCCTGAGTCGTGCACAAAAGACTTCCACTGTGCTAACTGTGATGGGGGGCACCCGGTCTATTCTCGGTCCTGCCCACGGTGGAAAGAAGAAAAAGAAATATTGAAAATAAAAACTGAACAGAACTTAAACTACAAAGCAGCACGAGCACAGCTCGAGTTCAGACAGAAAGGAAGTTTTTCCGACGTGGTGCGTAGGGGAGTGGCGCCACCGAGGAAGTCCGTGGAGACACAGACCTGTTTTTCGGGTTCTGAGTCTCCACTCTACACTCCCCAACCCGAGAAGGCTGGAGACACTCCGGTGTCTTCTGCCGTGACGGAGGCCAGCCGTTCAACTGGCCACAAAGAAACAGCCATGGCCTCCTCTAAGGTCGATGGCACACCGTCAGTTTGGGACGGGGTCGTAAAAGCCCCTTCCCAAAAAGGCACCCAAAGTATGGAGGTCGACGATGACGACTGCATGTCGCAGAAGTCATCGTCGAGCCTTCCCAGCATTCCTTCACAAGGGAAGGAAAAACGAGAAAAGGGACGAGGAAGGGGTTTCAAAGGGAATGATCAACAGAAACAACCCCCGCGAAGGGTCCAACCCCCCTAAATGGTACAAGTCTTTCATAGTCGGTGTCACCAAGTGCTGCGCCTTCTTTTCCTCCTTTTTAGTGTGACCGTTATGAACCACTTCCTCCAGTGGAACTGCCGTGGTTTACTGTCTAACTTAGACGACATTAACGATCTCTTCGACAAGTACAATGCAGCATGTTTCTGCCTTCAAGAAACATATTTAAACACACACACAACAAATCCAATTCGTAGACACAATGTATTTCGAAGAGATCGAACCAACGCCACTCGCGCATCTGGTGGTGTGGCTATAGTCACACGAGGAACTGTTCCGTCTAAAGAAGTCCACTTGGTTACAGACTTGGAAGCCGTAGCCGTGCAGATGTGTCTGGACAGAATTGTCACCATCTGCTCGGTCTATTTGCCACCATCAGGAAGTTTTGCACAGAGAGATATAGAACACTTAATCAGCCAACTTCCAACTCCATTTATACTCCTAGGCGACTTTAACGCCCACAATCTGCTTTGGGGCAGCGCAAGAACCGACAGCCGAGGGAAAATGTTGGAAAGGGTGTTGTTATCAACTTCCATCTGTCTGTTAAATACAGGAGCACCGACGTACGTCCACTGTTCAAATCAGTCGTTCTCGGTCTTAGATATATCACTGTGCAGTCCACCTCTATATCAAGATATAGAATGGAGCGTGGAAGAAAACCCACTTGGGAGTGATCACTTTCCAGTGGTCCTCAAATATATGTGTGCAGTCAATAGTCTTACAGCATGCCCCCCTAGATGGAAGCTCCAACATGCCGACTGGGACACATTCTCTAAAAGATGTGACCTGTCGTTAATCCCTGTGGAGAGGATGACGATTGAAGACGCCAACAATGTAGTTACCAACGTCATCCTCGATGCAGCAACACAATCCATTCCCCAGACTTCCGGTCGTCTACCGAAACGACCCAAGCCATGGTGGAACAGCGAGTGCAAGGAAACTCGTAAACTTCAAAATCGTGCGTGGGGTACATTTCGGAGGTACCCCACATCACAAAATCTTCTTTTGTTTAAAAAGGCGAGAGCCAAGGCCAGATGGACGCGGAAACAAGCAAAGCGGTCATCGTGGCATAACTTCGTGTCTTCCCTATCTCACAGTACCCCATCCAAAGTGGTGTGGGACAGACTTCGCAAAATCAGAGGAGAACACCGCAGTTATACAATCCCTCTCTTAGAAGTCAACGGGCAAGTGTGCGGAAGCCTTCAAGAACAGGCGGATGCGCTCGGAGAACATTTTGAACGTGTCTCTGATTCATCCCACTACAGTCACGAATTTCTCAGAATAAAAACAAACGCTGAGAAACGAAAAATTCCCATGAGTGGTGGTGATGAGTACGTATACAATCAGCCGTTCACGATGGTGGAGCTTCACCGATCTCTTTTCGCTGCTAAAGCCACTGCCCCGGGCCCAGACAGAGTAACCTACTCTATGCTGTGCCACTTGTCTGATGACTCAAAAAAATTGTTGCTCCTTTTCTTTAACCGCGTTTGGGCAGAGGGAACGTTACCATTATTATGGAAGACTGCGACTGTCATTCCCCTTCTCAAGCCGAGAAAGGAAGCATCGAATCCAGCCAGTTACAGACCTATCGCCCTTACGAGTTGTATTGGGAAGACGTTTGAGCGAATGGTCAATAACCGGCTGGTTCATCATCTGGAAGAAAATAATTGCCTTTCTGAATTTCAATGTGGTTTTCGAACAGGGTGCTCCACTATGGATCACCTTGTTCGGCTAGAAACCACTATCCGTGAAGCCTTCGTCAGAAGACAACATTGCTTATCCGTTTTCTTTGATTTAGAGAAAGCGTATGACACCGCGTGGCGACACGGTATTCTGCAGGATCTTTACTCTTTTGGCGTGGAGGGCAGACTCCTTAGATGCATTTCAAACTTTCTCCAGCACAGATCCTTTGGAGTGCGTCTGGGAGCCACTCTATCCCGCCCCTTCGTACAGGAGAATGGTGTCCCGCAGGGATCCGTTCTCAGTGTTGTTTTATTTATTGTGAAAATCAACTCAGTGACCAATGTCATCCCACCCTCCATATCTTTCTCCTTGTACGTGGATGACATTCAAATATCTTGTTGCTCCACGAACCTGTCAATATGCGAACGACAGATGCAGGTGGCCATCAACAATATGGCCAAGTGGTCTTCATCAAATGGATTTCAATTTTCAGCTGAAAAAACTGTCTGTGTGCATTTCTCTAGGATTAGAGGACTGCTTTCACCACCTACGCTCCAGCTTAACCGACAAGATATCCTTGTTCAACCAGAAGCCAAATTTCTTGGCATTACTTTCGACTCGAAGCTGACCTTCAAGGCTCATATCCAAAACCTAAAGATAAAGTGTGTCAAGTCACTAAACATTTTAAAAATCATTTCTCACAGATCTTGGGGTGCAGACCAGGAAACACTTCACAAAGTGTACACTGCATGTATTCGTTCCAAAATGGATTATGGGTCCTTTGTCTACGGTTCTGCTCGCGAGTCCGTGTTGAAAGCCCTGGACCCTGTCCATCACCAGGGGCTCAGGCTCGTGCTTGGCGCCTTCCGAACGTCTCCAGTACAGAGTCTATATGTTGAATCCAAGGAATGCTCCTTGAAAAGACGGCGTTCTTATCTCGGTACGTCGTACGCACTTAGAATAAATAGTCAACCCCAAAATCCAGCCTCGACTTGCGTCAAGCACACACGCTTTAAACAGCTGTTCATCAACAAGCCCTCTGTCGTCCCTCCATTCTCTTTGCGAATTGCACCAGAGTTTGATTGCCACAGTTTCTCGTCCTGTGACCTACAAGTTGTAGAGTGTAGCAGAAAGCTCCCACCCTGGGAACCACCTCCAAGGTCTGACATCTCTTTGGCAAAATACAAGAAACAAGACAGTGCGTCATCAGTACTTCAACAAGAGTTTGCACACTTGAAAGACAGCTTTGATAACCATACTGAGATTTACACAGATGGCTCCAAGTCTAGTGCAGGAGTGACTTGTGCCATGATTTGTGGAGCGCACACAAGGTCTCATCGTATAAAAACATTTGCATCAATTTTTACTGCTGAGGTTTACGCCATTATCTTGGCTCTCAACTACATCCTTCAAGATTCCATAAAGTCTTGTGTTATATATACAGACTCCTTGAGTTCCATTAACGCAATTTGTAGTCAGCACACAACAAAGAACTTGCTTGTGCAGCGAGCAAGATCTTTAGCCAGTTTGATAAGAACAAAGGGGTACTCCCTCATCCTATGCTGGGTGCCGAGCCACGTAGGCATCAAAGGCAATGAGTTGGCAGATCAAGCAGCTGCAGCTGCTCTCCAAAATGACGTCACACCTTTTGAGATGTCCGTGCAAGACATGAGATCGGCACTCAAGAAATCACTGCACAGATTGTGGCAAGCCTTTTGGAACACACAGACAAATAATAAGCTCCACTTGGTTAAACCTCACATTCAGGATGCAGGAGACCGGCTGGAAAACCGCCTGTTGTGCACTTTACGAGCAAGGCTACGTATAGGCCATACTTACCTTACACACGGTTTCTTACTTCGGGGAGAGGAGCCACCTCAGTGTGCGCACTGTGGTCAGCTCCTGTCTGTCGTACACATACTCATCACATGCACACATCATGAAATACATCGCAAACATCACTTCAAGGTATTTTATAAATACTTCTTACCTCTTCACCCAGCCCTATTGCTTGGTGAAGAGGCTCTCGTCCCTTTTACAAGCGTCTTTGATTTCCTGAGAGACGTTGGCGTTATTAGCCTTTTATAGTCGCAGAGTAATGTTTTACACGTATACACTCATCTTTTATTAGTCATCGTGTTTACTCTTAAATAACGATATCATCACCACTGTCTCAATCATACCTCAGTTTGTGGCGCATTATGATCTTCGTTGTCAATGCGCCATTAAACTCCAATCATCATCATCATCATCATCATCATTACTTATCTGTTTCGTACTCTTTGAGGGTAAGAGGTTATCCCAATAACACAGTTATTACCTGCATTGGAGGCACGCGCTTCAAACAGCTGTTTCTTAATAAGCCCAGCATTGTTCCCCCATTTAGCATGCGTGTTCTTCAGGGATGTGAGGATTACAGTTTCCCACATAATGATTTCACCATAGTGGAGGCTAGTCCTCGGGTCCCGCCGTGGCAATCTCCTCCATGTTTTAATCGTTCCCTGACTACGTTTAAGAAACAGAACACACCACATGTTGTGCTCCAGCAGGAGTTCGAGTCCCTTAAAGAAAGTCTTGAACAACACAGAGCTTTTTACACTGACGGTTCCAAAACACGCACCTCAGTCTCATGCGCAATGGTAACAGATGGAGTCACACAGTCATATCGTCTACCTCACATGCTCTCAGTTTTTAATGCCGAAGTATACGGAATAATCCTCGCACTGAACTATATCTTAGAAAGTCACACCAAGTCGTCAGTCATTTACACAGATTCTCTGAGCTCCTTTCAAGCAATAGGCAACATAGTGACGTCCAAAAACCTCCTTGTACAGAAGGCACAGTGCCTTGCTGGTAAGGTAATTAAAAAGGGTCTCTCTTTAACATTCTGCTGGGTACCCAGTCATGTGGGTATACCCGGGAATGAACTCGCTGATGCGGCTGCTACAGCTGCTCTTTCATCTGAGGTGAATTCTTTTGATGTACCGTCCCAAGACCTCCGACCTACACTTATGAGGGCCATAAATAGCAGATGGCAGCAGCACTGGGATACACTATACACCAACAAACTTCACCTGGTTAAGCCCACCATTGTAAAACCGACACAGATTTTTAACAGTCGTCTTCATGAAGTTGTTTCTGCCAGGTTGAGAATTGGGCACACTCATTTGACCCACAGTCACCTCCTCTGCAATGAAGAGGCTCCACATTGCACTCGATGCGACGAGATGAAGTCTGTCCTCCACATGCTTATTACATGTCAAACACATGAAACACACCGACTTCACCATTTCCATGAGCTCTACACATACCACACACCTCTACATCCATCCCTTTTGCTAGGGGATGAGGCTCTTCTGCCATTTGAACGGGTGTTTAGTTTCTTTGAAGACGTTGGTGTTTTAAACGCATTGTAGTTTTAGCTCTGTCCTTTTATTCTCTAACTGTACAGTTTTATCTTAGCTGAATCACTATACTTTTAACTAGTACTTTCCTTATCATTGTCTTGGCGCATTATGGCCTTCGTTGCTTATGCGCCAAGAAAACCTGAATCATCATCATCATCTTACGACGGCTCGCCTACAAAAAGATTCACAAGAATTCGCAACGTTTGAAGCTCTATCTGTCTCAGCAGCGAGGACAGGGCGTTCTTTCTTCGGTGGTTCCTCTCCTACTTTCTGCCGTATTGAACCTGTTCGTCAATGGCCAAGAGAATTGAAGTGACCACCTCCTCCTCCATCGGAAACATTCTTTCCTCGAAGGAGAGTGACGACGTCAAAGTGAAACTCATACTGCAAGCACTGTATCGTATAGTCAAGCAGTACGGATTTGATCCCTACGATTGGCGCATTATGGCCTTAGTAGCTAATGCGCCAGAAAAACCCAAATCAAATCAAAATGATCCCTACGACAATAAAAACAAGGTGCCCGACGCTACAAATTACTTTGATCATTCGCTCGTCTCTCCAGAGGTGGACGAAGAGGAAGCGGAAAGGGTCGTCTCGGAATTAAAGAAGGTTCTCTCCTGGGATCGCGAGGGTTGTGTCTCTGTGTCGGGCAAGCCCATCAGACACTCCTCCATTTACAAACTCGTCAATTATTTGTTGCAACGTCAGACGGGAAAGAAACCCACCTGGTTTCCCAAAGTCTCAAAACTATTGCGTCTGATTTCTCTGCCGAAATCTCGCGAGCCTCAACAGCAGCAGCAAGCCTCCATTGCGTGGACGACTTATGGAGGGGTATGAAAAGCCAGCGGGTGGTTTGGGGTGTGTGGAACGCTATAGAAAAGCGCGTCACTTGAGCAAAAAGAAGGCTCTCACCATTCTCAGAAAGCTGGATGCCTACACCTTCCACTATCCGGTCAGAAGAAAGTTTAATAGGAGACGCATCATCGCGCTCAAGATCAACGACGTGTGGCAAATGGACCTCGCCAACTTTTCGAAATACAAGAGATTCAACGGTGGCTATCGCTACATTCTCATGGCAATCGATTCCCTCTCCCGCTTTCTGCGCACCCTCCCGCTAAAGACGAAGCACCCCGCCGAAATGAAAAGGGCCATGATAAGACTTTTTCGGGGAGGTAACGTACCTACACGCATCTTTTGCGACAGAGGAGGGGAATTCTACAACAAGACCGTCAAGGAGTATCTCTCATGAAAGAAGGTACGCATGTATTCCACCTTCTCTCCAGTAATCAAAGCATCGCAGGCTGAACGCGTGATACGCACTTTACACGACAGAATATTCCGCTATTTTAGAGTAACCGGAAAATACCACTTCGTTTCCGCGCTTCCCAAGATCGTGCGCGACTACAACAACACCAAACACAGGACTTTGGGCATCAGCCCGTCCGAAGTCACACCCGAAAACGGATTGGAGCTGTTCAAACATAAATGGGAAGCCCGTCGTACCCTCCGTAAAAAAGAAGCTCAATGTGGGGGATAAAGTGAGGGTCCTACTACACAGAAAAGGTTTTCATAAGAGCTCGGAAGGGAGTTGGTCGCCTCAGATTTTCACCGTCTCCCGCCTGAGAGACACCTCCCCTCCCGTCGTGCACCTGGAAGATTACCGGGGTAAGGAAGTGGACGGATCTTTCTACCCGGACGAGGTACTCGTCGTAACCCGAGACGCCAATCAGCCTTGGCCAGTAACGAAAGTGCTAAGAAAGAAGCAAGTGAACGGTCAGAGCTTCTCCTTGGTTCGCTGGTTCAGTTACGACAAAGAACACGACAGTTCGGGTTCCGAGCAGCGACGTGGTTAAGATTGGGAAATGACGTCAGACATCTACATCCACCTGCTCTCGAACGCCAGCATGGATAAGTTTCCCTCGAATAAACTCAACGCCTTCACGGTAGCTTTCGATAGTCTGCTTCAGCTCTCGAATCGGTATAAAGTCGGTCTGATGGATCTCAGCATAAGTAACGATATTTTAAATATCGGGTACGGGAGGCAAGATGCGAAAATCGAGGTTTCTTTCTAGGACACGGTGGAAGCCGGCAGAACTTTCTGTGTCACCTCGGATCTCGAGAGGGATTTGGGAAAAGCCCTTTCGGAATTGAACGTTTCTTTCGCGTACAATAAATCGCAATACGACTTCGTCTTACCCGTGGACGTGAAGGCTGTGGAATTGGACCCTCGGCTCGCACAGGCGCTCCAGCTTGTAATCTACGAAACGCTTCATTTTCCTTGCAATCTTCCCACTGACTGTGAACAGACGTAAGGGTATCGTCTTGAGAATCGAGCGAAAGTCTCCCTCGCAGCTATCGCCATGAATATAATTGCGTAATCGCAGCAAGTCCCGATACATTCGCGTTTGCACAAAGGTTGCAAACTTCTGCTCGGGCGTCATGACTGAGACGGAATGAGAGTAGACAACCTTCTTTATTTCTCGTGAGAGGTTACACATGAATTAGGCTCCAGCTTTGGTTTCGTAGCCGGGAAGGCAGCCCAAATATGGACGAAGGCTCGAGGCTAACCAATGGCTGGGGTTTCTCTACCAGAGTCCACCGCAACGACAGGTGGTCAGTTGATCGCCGATCCGCAGAAAGAAGGTCTTCGGAGGAGGCTTGAAGGTTAGGTAGAACCAGGGGTAGATCTCCCGTCACTAGCCATTCATAATCTGGACGAAAGGAGCGTGAGAAACGCGTTTTTTAAATCTCAAATACACACGTACAATCTTCTTCAGTCACAGAGGGTGAATCAATCGGTCCGTCCTACGCTTTTGCTCTGAAAAAATGTAAACGATTATAGAACGTATTAAAAAATAACGAGGAAGCGTGCCTTTGGACCACAATCCACTGCAATTGGTGCAGAAGAAGCGGGCGCTGCCAATCTCCCGAAATATGTGTGGTGGGAAAAAAACGACTTCACGCGCAGCAAAAGTGTTGTACACTGGAAATGAAATTCTTCAAAAATTCCGACAGTGATGATGTCGTCATGGGTATTACTTACGAGGATCTACCAAACTGATTATGACCTGTGTTGTCAATGCGCCATTAAAACTTCAATCATCATCATCATCTACCAAGCTGATCATGATGGCACGAGAATGACGATCGAACGTTCGCTTCGTCATTTATAGTAAAGCTTTTCCTCTCACTCTCTATGACGTCATTGAACGTGTTTGGATATGTTAAGACGTGTTTGAACATGTTTGGACACGGGCGGCAAACCGTCGAAGTCGCCCCTGGACACACTAGTTCCTCTCTCACTCTCTATGACGTCATTGATTATGTTTGAACATGTTTGGACGTGTTTGAACATGTTGTGACGTGTGTAGACACGAACCCCGCAATACGAAAAACGTCACGCAGTACGAATTAGACTGGTGGTTAGTGTGTCGTGCCCAGTGTAGAAGGATCCTGGGTTTGAATCCCGCACTGGGTCTTCTCGTCATCATATACAAGTCGGCCCAGAGTGTTAGCTAGAAATTAGTGTAATGTTTTATTCAACGTCGATGGTATCATTGTCATATGCGACATCGCAAAAAGGCGCGAAAGACGGAAGGCGGGGTGGTCAATGTAGAGATGACACCGTTGCAATGCGAGGAGGAGGAAAGCGGCATAGCCACTATAAAAGGTGCGCTGGTTCTGGGACGATTGATCGAAAGCCCACGAGGGGCATCCATCCACGACGTGAGTCGTTTTGTGGAGCAAAATGTAAGTTGACCGTCTCTGCTGTGAGAGGTATTCTATGTATGACATTGTTTTTCAGGCACCAATAGCCGCTGTCACCGCATGATACTGAACACACACAGGGACTCATCCCATCCTCTCATCATCAATCTCAAGCGTTCCTCAACTGAAGGGAAAAGTGAGCATTGTTTCGTGAGGGGGAATCTCGTACTGATTTTGTTTGACCGCAGTGCCACGCTGTCTCGTATGTCAGTACGACCCCATTGATGCCATGCTCGTGACCGTAGAAAGAGAGCACGAAGCTAGAATAGAGAATCTTGGTTACAACCAAGTCATCCTTTCAGATGACGACGACGACAAAGTCAGTAGTCCGCCTTTCGTAATACCTGAAACGGACGACGACGACGACGAACCCCTAGATGGGCACGACAATGCAGACAAATTGCTCATGTGGGAAGGGGATCAGTCGTATGCAGATTTCATTCCTCTGTCTGGTAGGGCTAGAGATGAATCACCAGATGCAAGCCCAGAATTCCGAAACGAAGCTGAGCCTGTCCAGGGTCGTAGAATCGTTGAATTACGAGAACACGTCGTAGAGAATCATCCCTCCGTCACGGAGAGATGATTCCTTCCTTTCTTTGTCACAGATGAGGCATTTGACGGAACGGCTACTAGGTACACGCTTCTCTGTTCCCCGCACGACGACAACGTCGACGATTTGCGACTCTATCTACCGAGCATAGCTCCAGTAATCACGCGCGATAGATGCTGCCATCGTAGAGTCCTCGCAACGCGTAGAAAACTATGCAAGAGAAGGATCTGGTTTCACCTCGAACGACGTCCAATGTGTGGACTTAAAACTAACGCGTTTGAAACCGAAGCGGATTGGGTGCACGATCGAGCTTCCCGAGCTGCTAAAAAGAAAACGAAAGACTCTCACAAACGTCAAACTTTCGCCGAATCACGAACACGAGTGTTTCAAGTATAGCGTGCTGGCACTCTCGCATCCGTTGAGAAACAACCCAAACGATTATGTTAGATACCGCAAGTACATGAATCCTTCGAGTCCGGAGACGCGCGTAACGTACTGGCCGCCCTGCTTCACAGTCACTTACGAAGACATCTCCCTGTGGGAGAGAAAAACAAAATCTCCGTGTACATCTACGTGTTCGACGTGCAGATGGGTTCGATAACAACAGGACGGGTTCCCTGTGCGCTCTATAAAGATAAAGTCCACTTGCTCGAGGTTAGGGAGCCTTTCTATGGAATCAGAAAATTTAGCACTTTCATGGGACGAAGTGACTACTTTTATTGCGAGAAATGCACGTCCGGTTACGGGACGAGAGAGGCATTGCAGCAACACGAACGTCTGTGTCGCGATGTGAACGAAGTGATTCTCGAAATGCCAAAAGCGGGGGAGTGTGTCTCCTTCAACAAGATACAGTACATGCATCCCTATCCCTATTTCGCGGTGTTGGACACGGAGAGCGTCTTGGAAAAGGGCGCGCTCATGAAGGACGCCGTGAGGATGCACAGGATGAGCTCGTACTGCATCGTTATAGTGAGAAGTTAGGATGGAAAAATACTAGGCCTAGATGGCTATTTGGGACCCAACGCGGCATAGAAATGCTTGCTCTCGCTCAAGCGATTTAGCGATCAAATTGATAGGTTGAACCGTTGTCCCGCGCCGTTGGTCATGAGTATGGAAGACCACTTTCGGAAACGCGAGCGCGACACACTGCGAATTTGGTGGAATTGAATTTAACCGACAAACGCGAAAGGTGTCGCATCACGACCACACCCGCTTCGTAGAGCCCGGTTCTTCAAATTTTGTCGCGACGCTGTGTGATACGTGTAACCTTACGTGTCGGAACACCAAAGAACTCGTCGTGTGCGTGCACAACCTGCAGTACGATTTGAGCTCCCTTCTCCGCCATATGTACGTTCTAAATCTGGGCAAACCGTGGATCTTAGCTTCGAGCTCGGAAAAGATAAGAGGGTTCAACATTGGCGATCTCCATTTCCGCGATACCACGCAGTTTTTCAACCTGTCCTTGTCGAACCTGTGGAAACCCTGCTCGCAAGCGGTGGCGAGAACGCGTTCCATTGTACCCGTCAAATGTATGGTGACCGTTTCCGGCGCCTCCTCAGGAAGGGCATTTACCTGTACACCTTTGTCGACAGTTTCGAATCGTACAATTTGCACGCACTACCGCCAAAGGAAGCTTTCAAAAATGACCTGAACGACAAGAGATCACGGATGAGGACTATCAGTACGCCCTCGAGATTTTCGAATTGTTCGAATCTAAGAACCTCGGTGGTTACACGCGTCTCTACGTCACGCTCGACGCTTGTCAGCTCTGCAACGTCGTACTGTATTTCAGGAAGATTGCGCTAGAGACGGATGGGATGGATATCCTACGTGCCATGTCCCTCGCCTGTTACGAGTGGAGTAGCGCTCTGAAGCTCACCAATGTCAAACTCGAGCTCATGAGCGATCGCGAGATGTACGAAACGATCGAGAAGGGAATCAGGGGAGGCATTTGTAACAGCTTCCACAGATACTGTCGGGCTAATCACGAGGGGTGTGACGATTACGATCCCAAGCAAGAAAATACTTTTATCCAGTACCTCGACGTGAACAGTTTGTACCCGTACGCGATGACTTTCCATCTCCCGACAGGTGGTTTTCAGTGGGTCGATCCTTCGAGGTGGAGCGAGGTCGATTTTCTCAACATTCCTCACGATTTGGAAGTGGGTTACGTCTACGTGGTAGACTTGTCGTATCCCGAAGAACTGCACGCTCTCACCAGGGATTTTCCCCTGGCACCCGAACACAGGTGCGTAGACGAGAACGAACTATCCCCCTACCAGCGCTCCCTGAAAGATGCGTTGGCGCTAAACACCCCTCCCACAAAGAAACTCTTGCTGACGTGCTACGACAAGGAACGCTATGTCATTCATAATGCATTGCTCGCTCTGTACATGAGGTTGGGCATGAAAATAAAACGAGTTCACAGCATCCTCTCGTTCCGCCAAGACAACTTTTTGCGAACCTTCGTGCAGAGAAACGTTGCATTGAGGAATGCTGCAACCACGAAATTCGAGAGACTTCTGTACAAAACCATGTCGAACAGCATGTTCGGTAAGTCGATACAAAATGTGAGACGCATGAAAAGGTACGCTATAACCTACGACAAAGAAAGTGCACTACGAAAAGCTAGCTCCGTCGACAGTCAGCATTTCCACATTCTGAGTGATAAGTGCATCTTGTATGAGATGAAACAACGCCGCATCAAATGCACACCCCCTTTACGTGGGCTTTGCCATTCTTGAGATATCGAAAGTCCGAATGTACAGCTTCATCTACGAGTCGCTCTTTTCTCGCTTGACGTGCCCAGTGCAATTGATTTATAGCGATACGGACAGCATAATTTTTTTTCTCACGTGTGCAAGCCTGGAAGAACAGCTGATGAAGATTGAGAATGAGTTAGATCTGTCTTCCTATCCACCGGACCACCCGCTTTTCAACGACGAGCACGGGAACCAGATGGGGTACTTCAAAGACGAGACGGGAGGTGGTGTTATTCAGGAAGTCGTAGCCATCCGAGCGAAAACTTGACTGGGTCACACAAAACAGATCGCGAGAGCGAAAGGAGTTGAGAAGGACCTGGTGAGGAAACATTTATTGCACGAAGTGTACCGAGATTATCTGTTCAATGAAAAGGCGGTCTCTCAGAAGCAGTGCACCATCCAGAGTATAAAGCAGACGATGTACACCATTTCGAGACTCAAGAAGAGCTTGGTCCCCTACGATGACAAACACTATCTCGTGGATGCCGTACACTCCTTCCCTTACGGAAGCTGCGAATATGGTAAGCTTTGCTGGTGTTTTGACACTTATAGGGTTATGATAGTACTCTCTCCTTGTGCAGCATCGGAAAACCCGGAAGAGAGCCCGAGAGCGTCGTCGTCAGGCATCGAGTAACCGTGGAACAAAGCGCTGCACGCGCATGTAATCGAGAATAAAAGTTATAGTCCGAGACATGCTTCTCTCTCTCTCTCTCTCTCGCAGATAGGAGAGGTACGGGTCATCGTGGCAGTGTGGTAGCGGAATGGGTGTACGAAAAGAATGACCATTCCATCATCGTGCTGGTACCGTGACCCGCGCAATGACGACGCTGCGATGAAGATTCCCCATATCCTTTCTGTTGAGGCCAATCAGGGAGGGTGCAGGCATCTATAGTCCAACTCCTTTGTTTGTACAGTCAACCCCCGTTTATCTGGACTTCATTTATCCGGATCCCGCGGTATCCGGACAAAAGGCACGGGAACGGATTTTCCTTCATGTATTTTGTTCTCGTTTATCCGGACTTCAGCTTTTCGGACTCGGACAAGAATTCCAGGGAACGGAAGTCGAAAATTCTTGTAATCCAGCTTCAGTTATCCGGACTACCCTGAGTAAGAGGAGACGCTGACCCCGCTTCGTCACCCTTTTCGCTGTGTTGGGGTTATTCCCGTCAAACGTCAGGGACCTACATTCCTCCGTAGGGGAGACAACCGTGCACGATGACCCCCTTTTCTATTTGTGTGCGTTGGGTCACGTTGACCAGTTGAGTCATTTGCAAATATTTCGAGCAACTGTCCGGTTCTAGAGGGGAAAACTCCAACCCGAGGGCCTGCACCTTACGGCCCGTTGGCCGATGAAGACATTCCCCTATAGCTGAGCTGCGATCCCTGATGCAGAGACTCACTCTGACTGCCGTAGATGATGCTGCGGTTTCTGACTACGTTGACAATGGTGAGGACACGAGTGCAGCTATGACTGATGACGGTGTGATTGCTGCTGTTGCCTCCGATAATGTGCAGCATGACGGTGCCGATGACGCCAGTGAGAAACAAGGGTCCGACATTGACATTCTTCGAGCAGTGCAACAGCGTGGCTCAACTCTATGCAATTAGCAAAAGTTTGCAGGAATCGAGTGCCTACACCACCATGTAACAGCTGTCATTTACGAGATTTCTGTGTTTTAACTAAACCTTGCTCTGTAGGACGTTTCTATTCGGTCGTTTCATTTATCCGGATGCCCCGGTATCCGGACGATTTCGCCGGGAACGGCACCGTCCGGATAAACGGGGGTCGACTGTATTCAATAAAGATGTTTCAGTGAAAGAAAACACAGAGTCTCGTGAAAGTTATTCGGACTGTTTAATGTGTTGCATGTCAATAACCAATCGATATTTCAATAAATCAATGACAAAGTTGGCGATGTAGAGTGATTGCAAATGTCGCTGCTTCCGCAGGGCGTGCTTAATATGAGCGATGGCACGAGCGAGAAGGTCCACAATGTCTGCAGCGTTGGACAAGCTCACAAATTCGCTCATCAGTCCCAGGGGTCCGTCAGGGACCGTTATGCAGACGTTCTTGTAACGGGCGTAGATCCGACGCACCATCTCCTGCAGCGGCCCCGGCGAGATCTCTCCTATATTATCAAAGCCTACCATGTCTATCACGTAGCGAAAAGCAGTGATGACGAGCTCGTTGCGGGGACTTTCGCTGTTGAAAAATTCCTTCTTCACTTCTTCCCAAGAAGCGTGGATGCGGGAATAATTTTGTAACAAGTGGTAGCTGAACATCTTCACGCAGTGATGACGCGAGCGCGGTGCGTGCTGCCTTTATACAGATAAACGCGCGCGCAAAGAAAGGAGAGGGAAACCGAAACTCAGAAGCCACCCGTCGCCGCTAGGAGCGTGCGCGCAGCGGAGAGCCGAAACCGAAAACACCCGCGGGCGGCGCAGAGGGCGCTAGGAGCGCGCGCGCATGCATAGCTGCCGGGGCGCGTCGCCTGAGTCAGTTTCTCTCTGGGTGTCGCGAAAAACAGACGTGCGCTCCCCGCGCTTGCTCATTTTCTGGCTGGCTGTGGCGGAGAGAAGACGTATGCTCGGGTGGTCCGCGCTCGCTCAGTTTCTGCCTGACTGATGAGCAGTCGCCGCGGGGGAAAAGGTGAGTGATTTGACGTGCTCATTTTCTCGCATGTTTGACGTGTTTAATGGCGACCAACAAGTGATTTGACCGCGCTCGTGTTAAGCCTTTTCTCGCATGTTTAGACTTGTTTTGCGGTGAGCAAGCCTTTCGTGTTGATGCATGTTTAGCGATGTGTGGCCAGTGGTTCCCGCCTTGTGTTAGCTGCATAGTGTTGTAACGCTGTGGTTAGGCCTAAGCGATCGCCTTTTCCCTGATATGTACTGTTTTCTCCGTGCTGTTTTAGCAGTAGCGGTTAGACCTTTTCTCTCGCATGCCTAGAGTTGTTGAGCAGTGCTGCCATTTTTACCTGCCGCTAGTATCTTTTACCTGCTCTTTTATCTAGTATCTTTTACCTGCCGCTAGTCTTTCTCGTTTAGAGCTATGATGGTGGTGCCATCTGGTGTGATGCCTTGCAACTAAGTGGCCACCTGTCGTCGATCTCTGCAACTGCTGGGTGCCAACTACCAACATGACGGGCGCTGGTCACTCGGGTGTTGCGGAGCGGCTTCTTCGCCGCGGCATCGTTGATTTTCAAATAAATTGTCTATTTTTTATTTTTTATGGACTCTCGTAGTGCACAACCCTCAGGGTGGTCTGGACACGTCTTAGATGCTCCCCAATTAGTGTAATGGCTCCCTGGAGGGTCCTGATTAATGTGGGGGTCCCAATTAGCTCTAATTGCTAATTAAAGGTGTCCAGAAGCCCTGTAGCGTTGTGCACTATGAGAGTCCAGTCATTACTACTGATGACGTCCAAATATCATGTTGTTCGGGAAGCTTGTCAAGATGTGAACGACAGATGCAACTGTGTATAAATAAAATGGCCAAATGGTCTTCACTGAACGGGTTTAGTTTATTCTCCACAGAGAAAACAATGTGTGTTCACTTTGTGAGAATGAGAGGAGCCCCCCATTTCCACCACTCACGCTCAAACTTAATGGGCAAGATATACCTGTAAAATCGGAGAGCAAATTTCTTGGTGTCATATTCGACTCTAAGCTCTCCTTCAAGTCTCATATTTAAAACTTGAACGTGAAGTGCCTCAAGTCAATGAATTTAGTGAAAATCCTCTCTCACAGATCCTGGGGTGCTGACCAGGAAACACTCCGCCGTGTGTATACATCTTGCATTCGCTCGAAGATAGATTACGGGTCCGTCGTCTATGGCTCTGCGCGTCAGTCTGTGTTGAAATCCTTAGATACTATTCATCACCAGGGACTCAGGCTCGTTCTCGGTGCTTTCCGAACCTCACCGGTCGAAAGCCTGTATGTCGAATCTCATGAATATTCCTTAAAAAGACGGCGATTTTACCTCGCAGCATCATATGTACTAGGAATAAGAACTTTTCCGCAACACCCAGCACTCACTTCTGTCACAAGTACACGGTTTAAGCAACTCTTTATAAACAGACCCTCGGTAGTCCCTCATTTTTCTATGCGCATTGAGGGGGATGTTCTGGATTTCGAATTTTCTTGCTATAACACCCCAGTGTTGGAGTGTGGTAAAAGGCTCCCACCTTGGGAACCACCTCCAAGGTCCGATACTACTTTGACAAAGTACAGGACACAGGAAACTGCTACATCAACACTACAACAGGAATTCGAACACTTGAAAGAAAGTTTTGGAAACCATGTTGAAATTTATACTGATGGGTCAAAGTCTAGCGCCGGAGTGATTGTGCCATAATTTCTGGAACATGCACAAGGCCACATCGTATAAAAATATAGCTTCCATTTTTACTGCAGAGGTGTATGCCATTATCCTTGCACTGAGCTACATTCTTCAAGGTTGCATAAAATCAGCCATCATATACAGAGATTCCTTGAGCTTCATTAATGCCATTTGTAGCAGACAGAAACAAAAGAATTTCTTTGTGCAACGCGCACAATCCTTGGCCAGCTCTGCACAGAAGAGGGCTTATTCTGTTATCCTGTGCTGGGTGCCGAGCCACACTGGCATATTGGGTAATGAATTAGCAGACCAGGCTGCTGCAGCTGCAACTTTCAGTGACATTACCCCATTTGGAATCCCCATCCAAGATATTAGGTCAACACTCAAGAAATCAATTTACGCTAAGTGGCAGAGCTTCTGGGACACACAGACATGCAACAAACTCTACTTGATCAAACCTCACATTCAAAGTCACGGAGAGTACCTGGAAAATCGTCTGTGTAGTCTGTTACAATCAAGATTACGGATAGGTCATACATACGTTACACACAAGTTTTTACTTCACAGAGAGGAGCCGCCTCAATGCACGCATTGTGGTGAGCTTCTTTCTGTTATGCACATACTCATCACATGTCCACATCATGAAACTTCCCGGCGTCGGGAACCTGGCGCCCCCATCGCCCGGCAGCAGCCGCAGTAGCCCCCTCCTGCACTCACGGGTGGGTCGCCGCAGGAGGGAGACCCCCACGTATAGCTGTGCGTGGCTTTCCCGTGTCTGGGGAAAGGGGGATCCTGGCAGTTGAGTGGACTCTGAGGTTGGTTTGGACCCTTCGGGGCCCCTCCGGGAAAACAACACACTGCTTTGGCCCCTGCTTCTCATAGACGGGTGGTCCTGGAAGGCCCGGCCAGGACTATTCAGCTAGTCGCCATCTCCTATTTTCCTTACCTTCTCTCTTCATCTCCTCTTCCTTCCTGTATTTTCCTTACTCACCTTCTTTGGCGGCAAGGGTCAACCTTGGGCAGTTCTTTCAATCTCCATTGATGCTGCACTTGGGTATAGTGCAGAAGGATGTGTTAGTGTGCAGAGCACGTTCCCTTGGTTGGGGTCGGTGGTGGCCGACACCCCTACTGCACTGAATGCAAAACCAAAATATATGGATAACGAAAACTCCAAAAAAACTGATCGGCACCTGAAAAGGAGCCGCACCGAAAGGCTTACGCAGAATTTTCTTGACCATACCCCAGGTCCCTGATTCCCCAAGTTTCTTGTCATTCAGTCAAATGAAGGCGCAAAATCACTGACAAAAATCTCCCCTTTTGCCGTGGCAAAGGAGCTGGAAAAAGTCATAGGAAAATCATATAAGGCTAAAAAACTGAACACTGGGGACATCCAGGTTGAAGTTCAGAACCAACGACAAAGCACTGCATTGCAAACATTGAAAAACATTGGGGATGTTGCTGTAACTGTTACCACACATCGTACATTGAACATGACGAAGGGCGTGATCTCAGAGGACGAGCTGATCGAATGTACAGAGGCTGAGATTCAAGAGGGTTTGAGTGAGCAAGGCGTCATATGCGCAAAACGAATCATGATCAGAAGGGACGGCAAGGAAATTGCCACCAAACACATTATTCTGTCGTTTAAACTGCACACGATACCCACTAACATTAAGGCAGGTTACCTGAGTTGTAATATTAGACCCTACGTGCCAAATCCGAGGCGTTGTTTCAAATGCCAGCGTTTTGGGTACAGCTCACTTGCATGTCGCGGACATCTGACATGCCCAAAGTGCGCTGGCAAAGACCACACAGGAGAGTCTTGCAGCAATGAATACCGTTGTGCTAACTGCCAAGGTAACCATCCAGTATACTCAAGATCATGCCCGCGCTGGAAAGATGAAAAAGAAGTAATCAGAATCAAAACAGAGCAGAATATTTCCTATAAAGCGGCTAGAACGCAACACGAATTTCAAAAGAAAGGCAGTTTCTCCGAAGTGGTGCGCAGGGGAGTGGCACCATAGAGGAAATCCGTGGAGACTCAAACCTGCTCACAGGTTATTGAGCCTCCACCCCACACTCCCCAACAGGAAGCTGGGGGCACTCAGGTGTCTCCTGCTACAACGGAGGTCAGCCGTCCAACTGGCCAAAAAGAAGCAGTCACGGCTCCTTCTAAAGCCGATGGTCTGCAGTCGATTTGGGATGGAGGCGTGACTACCCCCACCCAAAAAAGCACTCAAAGCATGGAGGTTGATGATGACGACAGAATGTCGCAAAAGTGATCATCAAGCCTCCCTGAAATGCATCCAAGAGAAAAACGAGAAAAAGGCAGAGGAAGAGGAGTAAAGACAGGTGAACCACAGAAGCCACCCCCGCGAAGGGTCCAACCCCCTAAATGAAACAAGTGTTATTTAGTCAACATAACCAAGTGCTGCGCTTCGTTTTCTTTCTTCTTGGAATAAGCGCGACTATGAACCACTTCCTCCAATGGAATTGTCGTGGTTTATTTTCTAACTTAGATGACGTAAATGATCTTTTCGATACCTATAATGCAGCATGCTTTTGTCTACAGGAAACTTATTTGAATACTACCTCTCCAACTCCTTTACGTAGACACAACATATTCCGAAAGGATCGAAATGACACGAATCGTTCATCTGGAGGTGTGGCGATTGTCACACGAGCATCTATTCCACCCAGGGCAGTTAACCTCAACACACAGTTGGAGGCTGTAGCAGTGCAGGTGTGGCTGGACAGAGTAATCACTGTCTGCTCCGTTTATCTGCCGCGAACAGCATCCATCACGCAAAACGACATAGAAGATCTATGCAGCCAACTTCAAAATCCGTTCATTCTTTTAGGCGATTTTAACGCGCACAACCCACTCTGGGGTAGTACAAGGACCGACTGTCGGGGAAAGATGATAGAAAAAGTCTTGCTATCATCTGCCATCTGTCTGTTGAATACAGGGTCACCTACGTACGTACATTCTGCTACACAATCTTTCTCGGTATTAGATCTGTCTTTATGCAGTCCATCTCTTTTTGGAGTTTTAGAGTGGTCCGTAAAAGAAAATCCAATGGGAAGTGATCATTTTCCAGTGGTATTGAAGTATCTGCCTCAAGTAGGTATATTGACGTGTCCCCCTAGATGGAAACTGGAACAAGCCGACTGGAAGACTTTTTCTGAGAAATGCGACCTATCTTTAATCTCTGTTGATAGGATGACAACTGACGAAGCAAACGATGTCATAACTAATGTCATCCTCGACGCAGCAACACAATGCATTCCTGAAACTTCTGGTCGCTTGCCTAAGCGACCAAAACCCTGGTGGAACAAGGAGTGTGAAGAAACACGAAAATCTCAAAATCGTGCGTGGGGTAGATTTCGAAGATACCCCACCAGTGAAAACCTTGTTCTTTTTAAAAAGGCGAGAGCCAAAGCAAGGTGGACGCGCAAGCAAGCCAAGCGGTCCTCTTGGCAGAGCTTCGTATCATCCCTGTCTTCCAATTCTCCTTCTAAACTTATTTGGGATCGCCTTCATAAGATCAGAGGTGTACACATGAGCCGCGCTACCCCTCTTTTAGTAGTGAATGGTCAGCCATGTGAAAGCCTACAGGAACAAGCCAACGTTCTCGGTGAGCATTTTGAAAGCGTTTCCTCTTCCTGCAACTACACCAGTGAGTTCCTTAAATTAAAGAGTAGTGCAGAGAAGAGGAAAATTCCAATGCATTCTGGAGACAATCTTATATATAATCAACCTTTCACAAAAATAGAGCTTCATCGTTCCTTAAAGTGTACAAAAGCAACTTCACCAGGCCCAGACAGGGTGATGTATTCTATGTTGAGTCATCTGTCTGATGCATCTAAAGAGGTTTTACTCAAATTTTTTAACCAAGTTTGGACCCAGTGTGCATTACCCTCAGCGTGGAAAATTTCAACTATAATTCCTCTGTTAAAACCCGGAAAGGAACCTTCAAGCCCGGCCAGTTATCGACCAATCGCTCTCACGAGCTGCATTGGCAAAACGTTTGAGCGTATGGTCAATGCTCGACTTGTCCATTTCCTAGAGGAAAATAGATGCCTTTCTGAACTACAGTGCGGTTTTCGCGTTGAACGTTCCACAACAGACCACCTCGTTCGAGTGGAAACAATCATTCGTGAGGCATTCGTCCGAAGACAACACTGCCTGTCTGTATTTTTTTATCTTGAAAGGGCATATGACACCGCTTGGCGGTATGACATTCTACAAGATCTATACTCCTTCGGAATCAGGGGGCGCCTTCTTAGGTGTATAACAAACTTCCTTCAAAGCAGGACATTCCGAGTACGGCTTGGAATGATACTATCCCGTCCTTTCATCCAAGAAAACGGGGTGCCGCAGGGATCTGTCCTTAGCGTCACTCTGTTTCTCGTGAAAATCAATTCAGTAGCTAGCATAATCCACCTTCCATGTCTTATTCATTGTACGTGGATGACATTCAGATTTCCTTCTCTTCAACGAATCTAGCAACATGTGAGCGACAGGTGCAGCTAGCTTTAAATAAACTTACCAAATGGTACCTCGAGAATGGGTTCAAGTTCTCATATGACAAAACCGTATGTGTTCACTTCTCGAGGGTCAGAGGGCTGTTTCCTTCACCTACTCTTAAGCTGAACGGACAGGACCTTGCTCTTAGGGGTGAACACAAGTTTCTTGGGGTCATCTTTGATAGCAAGCTCACTTTCTTACCCCACATCAAGAGCCTTAAAACAAAATGCATTAGGTCACTTAACCTATTGAAGGTGCTGTCCCACAAATCTTGGGGAGCAGATCGCGACACCCTGCACAGGGTCTATGTGTCCACAGTGGTGTCTAGAATGGACTATGGATGTGTTGTTTTTCGGTCAGCGCGGAAATCTGTCCTGAAGGTTTTAGACCCAGTACATCATCAGGGACTGCGTTTGATAACTTGTGCTTTCCGTACGTCGCCAGTGGAAAGCCTCTATGTTGAGAGCAACGAATGGTCACTCGAAAGAAGGAGATTTTACTTATCTGTTTCGTACTCTTTGAGGGTAAGAGGTTATCCCAATAACCCAGTTATTACCTGCGTTGGAGGCACGCGCTTCAAGCAGCTGTTCCTTAATAAGCCCAGCATTGTTCCCCCATTTAGCATGCGTGTTCTTCAGGGATGTGAGGATTACAGTTTCCCACATAACGATTTCACCATAGTAGAGGCAAGTCCTCGGGTCCCGCCGTGGCAATCACCTCCATGTTTCAATAGCTCCCTGACTATGTTTATGAAACAGGACACACGACCTGTTGTGCTCCAGCAGCAGTTTGAATCCCTTAAAGAAAGTCTTGGGCAACACAGAGCTTTTTACACTGCCGGTTCCAAAACACGCACCTCAGTCTCATGCGCAATGGCAACCGATGGGCTCACACAGTCATATCGTCTACCTCGCATGCTCTCAGTTTTTAATGCCGAAGTATACGGAATAATCCTCGCACTGAACTACATCTTAGAAAGTCACACCAAGTCGTCAGTCATTTACACATATTCTCTGAGCTCTTTTCAAGCAATAGGCAACATAGTGATGTCCAAAAACCTCCTTGTGCAGAAGGCACAGTGCCTTGCTGGTAAGGTAATTAAAAAGGGTCTCTCTTTAACATTCTGCTGGGTACCCAGTCATGTGGGTATAGCCGGGAATGAACTCCCTGATGCAGCTGCTACAGCTGCTCTTTCATGTGAGGTGAGTCCTTTTGATGTACCGTTCCAAAACCTCCGGCCCACACTTATGAGGGCCATAAATAGCAGATGGCAGCAGCACTGGGATACACTACACACCAACAAACTTCACCTGGTTAAGCACAACATTGTAAAACCGACACAGATTTTTAACAGTCGTCTTCATGAAGTTGTTTCTGCCAGGTTGAGAATTGGGCACACTCATCTGACTCACAGTCACCTCCTCCGCAATGAAGAGGCCCCGCATTGCATGCGATGCGACGAGACAAAATCAGTCCTTCACATGCTCATTACATGTCCATCACATGAAACACACCGACTTCACCATTTCCACGAGCTCTACACATACCACACACCTCTACATCCACCCCTTTTGCTGGGGGATGAGGCTCTTGTACCATTTGAACGGGTGTTTAGTTTCTTTGAAGACGTTGGTGTTTTAAACGCATTGTAGTTTTAGCTTTATGTCCTTTTATTCTCTAACTGTACAGTTTTATCTTAGCTGAATCACTATACTTTTAACTAGTACTTTCCCTATCATTGTCTTGGCGCATTATGGCCTTCGTTGCTTATGCGCCAAGAAAACCTGAATCATCATCATCATGAAACCAATCGTCAGCGTCGTCTTAAGGAGTTTTATACATATTTCTTACCTCTTCACCCAGCACTATTGCTCGGTGATGAGGCTATCATCTCTTTTAGTCGAGTTTTCAGTTTTTTAAAAGACATTGGAATTGTGAATCTTTTGTAGTTTTAGGCTTGCTTTTTATCAGTTGTTTCTCTCTTTTTTAGACATCGCACCTATTTTTAACTAGTCACATTTTAATCACAGTGTTGGCGCATTATGACCTGTGTTGTCGCTGCGCCACAAAACCCCCAATCATCATCATCGTTCACAGTTAACCCGTCAGGGCCAGGGGCTGCTTTGGCGTTCAAACTATTGAGCGCCATTGCCACCTCTTCAACTGTAATCAGTTCCACTGGCACTTGTACCTTAACTGTTGATTCCAGTTTTCGCTCAACAGGACCCGACGCCGTCGAGAACATAGGATCGTAGAGTTCATGGACATCATGTAGTTGGGGAGAAGAGCCTCCCTGACCCTGCTCCATCAATAATTGATGGGCAAGGACCCGGGGGCCCAGGTGTCTAAGGAATCTCATCTTGCGTCCTGCCCCACGATTTTGCCTCTCGACATTCCAGTGGTTCTGCCGTCTTCTAGGTTTTTCACGGCAGCTTGTCGAACTCCAAAAAGGGAGAAAAGCTTCTGCATGTCCCCCATTGTAATGGGGGTACAGTACCCAAATTATGGGCTAAAGCCTCATCCGTAACACCAGCGGTAGCCAGGTCCCGCTTTATATCTTCGATGCTCACTTGGGACAATGTGGTACTGGCTGGGCCTGGCGCCCTTTGACACACTCTGGTATTTTCTCTGTCAGCGAGGATGCCAAGCAAGATGGCCTTATATCGGTTTTGGTGTCGTTGCATTCTAATGGCCATGAGTGATCTACTAGGACATTGCTTCGCTAGCTGCTGGTTGATAAAGGGATGTCCTATCAGGTCACACTCCATAAGGGCTAGGGCCCGTAAATCTTCGTCAGTCCATCTCCCATAGGATAATACGGGACCGTCATCATGGGGAGCAGGATTTATTCGGCAGGGCCCCGCTTCATCATCGCATGTATTGCCTTCAATGGTGCGAGACGCCAACACACCATCCACAGCCGCGCCAAACCCGCCCGCGACAGACGGTAAGGTGGACCGCCCTCGCCGCCACCACACTCAGCCTCATCGAGTAGAGTCTCATTGCCTCGATTTACAATAGTAGCAGGAGAGGGATATGCCTTAGTCCGTGAGCCAGGGCTATAATTTGTCGAGCCAAATATTCCAGAAGGCGGCACTGCCCCCGCCAGGTCCAAGGCTTCAGCTAGTAGCGAGATTTCTCTCGACACGGACAGATCTGAGGCATTCTGAGAAGTACGTTCGACAGCCGGACTGGCAGTGTAGGAGGCTTCGTTAGGTACTACAGGCTGAGGTAACAACGTATTAGCATAAATCTGGGGCTGACTCACATCCACCGGAAGGTCCGTCGGACCGAGGCGGTGAGAAGTGCACGCCATTCGCCCCACCGCCAAATGCAGACGCGCCCGGGGCAGAAGCAGATGGCACAGCAGCAATCGCGCCACGTCGGGCAAGATCCCATCTCTTGCATTTTGTGAAGTGAGATGACATGAACTTGCTCTTAGTGAAGGTAGACCTCTCGCATAGGCCGCATTTCCAGACAAGCTGCATACCATGATCAAAGTAATGAATCTCCAACTTGACACGAGAAGTGACTCTGCTGTCACAGAGATGGCATATAAGATCCTCATGCGGGAAGCGTAGCTCCCAGGTCTCCATAATAACCACACAACTGGTCGAGATGAAAGAAATCGGTCAACGAGACACCAGGTTCCTGCCGGGTTAAAGAGACGTTAGAGGTCTGCCGTAGAGCAGATCCCGAACAACTACGCACTTAAAAGAAGATTCGTCGTCCCTTATTAAAAGGCCAAACGCCCCATGCGGTCCTGTTAGCCGGCTGGTGGTAGCCGTTTCCCGGGGGGCGCCACGTGGAGGCCGGACAGCACCGTGACTCAGTTTAAAACGCAGCAAATACCACAAACTAATTTGCCGAAGACCACCAAATAAACAACTGAGCCACAACCCCTCAAAGAACACAATATATATCCCTCGCCGTTACACCATACTATGTGAATTTTCTCTTGGAGATGCACGATCCGAATGTGGAGAAAAGCGTCGAATGTGTAGAATGGCGTTTATTTGCCTAAAACTACACTGTCCCCGAAACGGGGTAAAAGACTAGGCCAAGCCCGGTGATGCATGCCACACGAACCCTTTCGGGCCACGTTGTGTTGACACCACACGCCGCTCTTGCGACCCTGGTTAAAATCCCCGGCAGGCGTTTGGTGGGTGCGACACCACGGACCCGAGCACAAGTGGTTTGGAGCCACCCACGTGACGGCTGTGCGTGGCTTAGCCGTAACCGGGGAAAAAGAGGTCCTGGTGGCTGAGCCAATACTGCGGTTTTGGACAATTTTGGCCCTCAGTGGAGGCAACACTCCACTTTGGCTCCCGCTTCTCGCAGACGGTACCTTCCGAGTGACCCGACCGGGGGAAGTCAGCCAGTTGCCTTTTCCTAACTTCCTCAATTATTTTACTTTCCTGTTGCCTTTGTCTGCCCTAATTTCTACCTTTTCCTGGTTTCCGGTCATTCCAGGCAGCAAGGGTTAACCTTGTGCATCGAATCACCCTTGGTTAGGCTGCATAGGGTTATAGCAGCAGTGTACGGCTAACGTGTCAACCATTTATCACGTTCCCTCGTTGGGCTCGGTGGTGGGCGGCCAGCACCACTGCCGAAACTATCGGCAATCATATGGGTTCAAAGAAAATGCAAGCTTCTGATCGTCCTCCTAAACGTGGACGCACCGAAGAAATCTCTGTAGGGCTTGTCAAGCCCCAACACTCCCGAAGTTTCTTGTCATACATTCTGAAAACACACAAGCCACTGTGGGCGGCATATCCCCTTTCATTGTTGGTAAAGTACTGAGCAATGCAGTAGGCCCCCCGGCGTCGGGAACTTGGCGCCCCCATCGCCCTGCAGCAGCCGCAGTAGCCCCCTCCTGCACCAACGGTTCGGTCGCCACAGGAGGGAGACCCCCACGTATAGCTGTGCGTGACTTTCCCGTATCTGGGGAAAAGAAGATCCTGGCGGTTGAGTGGACTCGGAGGTTGGTTTGGACCCTTCGGGGCCCCTCCGGGAAAACAACACACTGCTTTGGCCCCTGCTTCCCATAGACGGGTGCTCCTGGAAGGCCCGGCCAGGACTATTCAGCTACTCACCATCTCACTTTTCATTGCTTTCTTCTCGCCTCCTTGCTCCCTTTCTCTTTTCACCTTCTTTGGCGGCAAGGGTCAACCTGGGGCAGTTCTTTTCACTCTCCAGAAAGCTGCACTTGTGTATCATGTAGAGGTACCTGCTACTGCGTTGTGTGCGGTCCTCTGGTTGGGCTCCGTGGTGGGCGGCAGGTCATCTGCATCGAATGCCATTCATTCTTCTAATGGACAAAATCAGCTAAAAAATCCGATCGGCGCCTGAAGAGGAGCCGCACCGAAGAACAAATGTTGAATTTCTTTGATCTAAGTTGTCCGGAACCTTGGTTTGCCAAGTTCCTGGTTCTCCACTTCGATGACGAGGCTAGACAATTCTCTAAAGTATCCCCTTTCCTTGTGCTGGGGCGCTCGAACACGAAATAGGAAAGTCCTTTCAGGCCAAGAAAGTCAGCTCAGGAGACATTCAGGTGGAGGTCAACAACAAAGAACAAAGCACAGCACTGGAATCTCTAAAGAATATCGGGGAGATACCTATCTCAGTGACAACGCACCGAACACTGAACACCGTTAAGGGAGTCATTTCCGAAGAAGAGTTAATCGAGTGCAGCGAAACTGAAATCGAAGAGGGCTTGAAAGAGCAAGGCGTCGTCTCTCTCAAACGTGTAATTATGCGGAGAGATGGCAAGGAGATCCCGACAAAGCATATCATCCTCTCGTTTAAGCTGCACACACTTCCTTCTACTATCAAAGCCGGTTATGTCAATTGCCATGTCAGGCCATTTATTCCAAACCCTCGTCGCTGTTTCAAATGCCAGCGGTTTGGGCACAGCTCCCAAGTCTGTCGAGGACAGTTGGTGTGTCCCAGATGTGCTGGCAAAGAACATACTCCTGAGTCGTGCACAAAAGACTTCCACCGTGCTAACTGTGAGGGGGGCACCCGGTCTATTCTCGGTCCTGCCCACGATGAAAAGAAGAAAAAGAAACATTGAAAATAAAAACAGAACACAACTTAAACTACAAAGCAGCACGAGCACAGCTCGAGTTCAGAAACAAAGGAAGTTTTTCCGACGTGGTGCGTAGGGGAGTGGCGCCACCGAGGAAGTTCGTAGAGACACAGACCTGTAATTCGGGTTCTGAGTCCCCACTCTACACTCCCCAACCTTAGAAGGCTGGAGACACTCCGGTGTCTTCTTCCGTGACGGAGGCCAGCCGTTCAACTGGCCCAAAGAAACAGTCATGGCCTCCTCTAAGGTCGATGGCACACAGTCAGTTTGGGACGGGGTCGTAAAAACCACTTCCCAAAAAGGCACCTAAAGTATGTAGGTCGACGATGCACTGCATGTCGCAGAAATCATCGTCGAGCCTCCCCAGCATTTCTTCACAAGAGAAGGAAAAACGAGAAAAAGGACGAGGAAGGGGTTTCAAAGGGAATGACCAGCAGAAACAACCCCCGCGAAGGGTCCAACCCCCCTAAATGGTACAACTTTTTTCTAGTAGGTGTCACCAAGTGCCGCGCTTTCTTTCCCTCCGTTTTAGTGAGACCGTTATGAACCACTTCCTCCAGTGGAACTGCCGTGGTTTACTTTCTAACTTAGACGGCATTAACGACCTCTTCGACAAATACAATGCAGCGTGTTTCTGCCTTCAAGAAACCTATTTAAGCACACACACACACACCAAATCCAATCCGTAGACACAATGTATTTCGAAGAGATCGAACCGACGCCACTCGCGCATCTGGCGGTGTGGCTATCGTCACACGAGGAACTGTTCCGTCCAAAGAAGTACACTTGGTTACAGACTTGGCAGTCATAGCTGCGCAGATGTGTCTGGACAGAATTGTCACCATCTGATCGGTCTATTTGCCACCATCAGGAAGTTTAGCACAGAGGGATGTAGAATACTTAATCGGCCAACTTCCAACTCCATTTATACTCTTAGGCGACTTTAATGCCCACAATCCGCTTTGGGGCAGTGCAAGAACCGACTGCCGAGGGAAAATGCTGGAAAGGGTCTTGTTATCAACCTCCATCTGCCTGTCACATACAGGAGCACCGACGCACGTCCACTGTTCAAGTCAGTTTTTCTCGGTCTCAGATTTATCGCTTTGCAGTCCATCTCTATATCAAGACATATACTGGAGCGTGGGAGAAAACCCACTTGGGAGTGATCACTTTCCGGTGGTCCTGAAATATATGTGTGCAGTCAATAGTCTAACAGCATGCCCCCCTAGATGGAAGCTCCAACATGCCGACTGGAATGCTTTCTCTAAAAAATGTCACCTGTCGTTAATTCCTGTGGAGAGGATGACGGTTGAAGAGGCCAACAATGTAATTACCAACGTCATCCTCGATGCAGCGACACAATCCATTCCCCAGACTTCCCGACGTCTACCGAAACGACCGAAGCCATGGTGGAACAGCGAGTGCAAGGAAACTCGTAAACTGCAAAATCGTGCGTGGGGTACATTTCGGAGGTATCCCACATCACAAAATCTTCTTTTGTTTAAAAAGTCGAGAGCCAAGGCCAGATGGACGCCGAAACAAGCAAAGCGGTCATCTTGGCGCAACTTCGTGTCCTCCCTATCTCACAGTACCCCATCCAAAGTGGTGTGGGACAGACTTCGCAAAATTAGAGGAGAACACCGTAGTTATACAACCTCTCTTTTAGAAGTCAACGGGCAGGTGTGCGGAAGCCTACAAGAACAGGCGGATGCGCTCGGACAACATTTTGAACGCATATCTGATTCATCCCATTACAGTCCTGAATTTCTTAGAGTGAAAACAAACGCTAAGAAACGAAAAATTCCCATGAGTGGTGGTGATGAGCATCTATACAATCAGCCGTTCACGATGGTGGAGCTTCAGCGATCTCTATTCGCTGCTAAAGCCACTGCCCCGGGCCCAGACAGAGTAACCTACTCTATGCTGTGCCACTTGTCTGATGACTCAAAAAATTGTTGCTGCTTTTCTTTAACCGCGTTTGGGCAGAGGGAACGTTACCATTATTATGGAAGGCTGCGACTGTCATTCCCCTTCTCAAGCCAAGAAAGGAAGCATCGAATCCAGCCAGTTACAGACCTATCGCCCTTATGAGTTGTATTGGGAAGACGTTTGAGCGAATGGTCAATAACCGGCTGGTTCATCATCTGGAAGAAAATAATTGCCTTTCTGAATTTCAATGTGGTTTTTGAATGGGGTGCTCCACTATGGATCACCTGGTTCGGCTACAAACCACTTCGTCAGAAGCCTTGAAGCCTTCGTCAGAAGACAACATTGCTTATCCGTTTTCTTTTATTTAGAGAAAGCGTATGACAGCACGTGGCGACACGGTATTCTGCAGGATCTTTACTCTTTTGCCGTGAAGGGCAGACTCCTTAGATGCATTTCAAACTTCCTTCAGCACAGATCCTTTAGAGTGCGACTGGGAACCACTCTATCCCGCCCCTTCGTACAAGAGAATGGTGTCCCGCAGGGATCCGTTCTCAGTGTTGTCTTACTTATTGTGAAAATCAACTCTGTGACCAATGTCATCCCACCCTCCATAGCTTTGTCCTTGTACGTGGATGACATTCAAATATCGTGTTGCTCCACGAACCTGTCAATATGCGAACGACAGATGCAGGTGGCCATCAACAATATGGCCAAGTGGTCTTCATCAAATGGATTTAAATTTTCAACTAAGAAAACTGTGTGTGTCCATTTCTCTAGGATTAGAGGACTGTTTTCACCACCTACGCTGCAGCTTAACCGACAAGACATCCTTGTTCAACCAGAAGCCAAATTTATGGGTCCTTTGTCTTCGGCTCTGCTACAGAGTCTGTGTTGAAGCCTTAGACCCTGTCCATCACCTGGGGCTCAGGCTCGTGCTTGGCGCCTTCCGAACGTCTCCGGTACATAGTCTATACGTTGAATCAAAGGAATGCTCCTTGAAAAAACCACGTTCTTACCTCGATACGCCATACGCACTTAGAATTCGTAGTCTACCCCAAAATCCAGCCTCAACTTGCGTCAAGCATGCACGCTTTAAACAGCCGTTTATTAACAAGCCTTCTGTCGTCCCTTTATTCTCTTTGCGAATTGCATCAGAGTTTGATTGTCATGGTTTCTCGTCCTGTGACCTACAAGTTGTAGAGTGCAGCAGAAAGATCCCACCCTGGGAACCACCTCCAAGGTATGACACTTCCTTGGTAAAATACAATAAACAAGACACTGCTTCACCAGTACTTCAAGAAGAGTTTGCACACTTGAAAGACAGCTTTGATAACCATACTGAGATTTACACAGATGGGTCCAAGTCTAGTGTAGGAGTGAGTTGTGCCATGATTTGCGGCACGCACACAAGGTCTCATCGTATAAAAACCTTTGCATCGATTTTCACTGCCGAGGTATACGCCATTATGTTGGCGCTCAACTACATCCTTCAAGATTCCATAAAGTCTTCTGTTATATATACAGACTCCTTGAGCTCCATTAATGCAATCTGTAATCAACACGTAACAAAAAACTTTCTTGTGCAGCGAGCGAGATCTTTAGCCAGTTTGATAAGAACGAAGGGCTACGCTCTCATCCTATGCTGGGTGCCCAGCCACGTAGGCATCAGAGGAAATGAGTTAACAGATCACGCAGCTGCAGCTGCTCCCCAAAATGACATCACAACTTTTGAGATGTCCGTGCAAGACATGAGATCGGCACTCAAGAAATCACTACACAAATTGTGGCAAGCCTTTTGGAACACACAGACAAATAATAAGCTCCACTTGGTTAAACCTCACATTCAGGATACAGGAGACCGGCTGGAAAACCGCCTGTTGTGCACTTTACGAGCAAGGTTACGTATAGGCCACACGTACCTTACACATGGGTTCTTACTTCGGGGAGAGGAGCCACCTCAGTGTGCGCACCGTGGTCAGCTCCTGTCTGTTGTACACATACTCATCACATGCACACATCATGAATTACATCGCAAACATCACTTCAAGGAATTTTATAAACACTTCTTACCTCTTCGCCCAGCCCTATTGCTTGGTGACGAGGCTCTCGTCCCTTTTACAAGCGTCTTTGATTTCCTGAGAGACGTTGGCGTTATTAGCCTTTTGTAGTCTTACACGTGTACACTCATATTTTATTAGTCATCGTGTTTACTCTTAAATAACCATAACATCACCACTGTCTCAAGCATACCTCAGTTTATGGCGCATTATGATCTTTGTTGTCAATGCGCAATTAAACTTCCAATCATCATCATCAGCAGCACATCGCCGGTCTAGAGTCTCTATGTGGAATGCAACGAGTGGTCATTAGAAAGGCGGATATTTTACCTTGCCTCCACATATGCCCTAAAAGTACGAAGTTATCCACAGCACCCAGCATTCTCTTGTGTTACTCAGACACGCTGCAGACAGTTATTTCTTAAAAACCGTCATGTACACCTCCTTTCAACTTGCGAATCCTGCAGGAAATTGAAACACACAGCTTTTCAGAGTACGATGCTATGCCTGTAGGAACTAGTGGGAGGATTGCTCCGTGGCAACCACCGCCCGAACTCAATACATCTTTATTGCAGTAAAAGAAACACGAAACCCCGATAGCCGTACTCCTGCAAGAGTTTCTGTCTATAAAAGAAGGTTTTGGGGACCGCGTCGCATTTTACACAGATGGTTCCAGAACGGACACCGATGTCTCATGTGCAATGGTTACAGACATATCTCGTAGATCGCATCGATTGCCAAACACAGCTTCCATTTTCAACGCAGAAGTCTATGGCATAATCTTGGCACTTAATCATATACTACGACTTTCCATCAGGTCATCAGTTGTGTACACTGATTCACTTAGTTGCCTGAAGGCTATATGTAGCCTGCAGCCACCAAAAAACCTGCTCGTTCTTCGAGCAAAACACCTGTCTAGCCGCATAATAAACATAGGTCTTTCCTTGACACTTTGCTGGATGCCCAGCCACGTCTGGATACCCGGTAACGAGCTCGCGGACACAGCGGCTACTAACGCACTCTCAGGTGACATAACCCCCTTTGACGTACCAGCACAGGATCTGAGGTCAGCTTTGCGTAGAGCAATTAACTTGAAATGGCAACATGACTGGGACAAACAGACAAATAATAAATTACACTTGATCAAGTGTAATGTAGGCAAGCCTGCAGGTGTTTTTAAAGACAGACTTTATGAAGTTGTCATGTCTCGTTTGCGTATCGGCCACACATTTCTCACACATGGATTTTTAATTCTCCAGAAGGACCCACCTCAGTGTGTGCACTGTGCTGAGCAATTGTCTATTCTTCACATTCTCATCAGCTGCCCTCTCCAGTAACACCATCGCCAAACTCATTTTTCTGCGTTCTACCGGTATAGAATTCCTCTTCACCCAGCCCTTTTGCTGGGCGATGAACCCCTTGTCAGTTTTCGCAGTATTTACAAGTTTTTTTAGGGACACTGGATACCTAAGAGATATCTGAATTCACATACATTTTTTATGTTTATATCAGTTTTAAATTGATCGTTTTCTTTTAACTGGTAAAGAGATCATATCTCACAGTATCATCATCAGCTCTTGGTCCAGACAGGGTCACCTATTCCATGATCACCCGCATATCAGCGGAATCCAAAGGGTTTGTTCTAAACTTCTTCAACAAAGTCTGGGATAAGGGGCAGATGCCAACAGCATGGAAGGTAGCAACTGTAATTCCACTTCTCAAACCTGGCAAAGAAGCATCAAATCCCACCAGCTACAGGCCCATTGCCCTCACCAGCTGTTTGGGCAAAACATTCGAAAGAATGGTGAACAACCGACTAGTGTATTATCTTGAATGCAATAACTGTCTTGATAAGTACCAATGTGGATTCCGAGCAGCACGTTCAACGACAGACCATCTTGTTCGTTTGGAGACCACAATCCGAGAAGCGTTTGTCAGGCGGAGTCACTGTGCCTCTATATTCTTCGATTTAGAAAAGGCATATGACACCCCTTGGACGTATGGGATCATCCGGGATCTATACTTTTTAGGGGTATGGGGCCGTCTTTTACGGGGTAATTAACTTTCTCCAAGATCGAACTTTCAGGGTCCAACTGGGCAGCACTCTATCACAACCATTTCTTCAGGAGAATGGAGTTCCTCAGGGCTCCGTGCTCAGTGTGACATTATTCATTGTAAAAATGAACTCCATAGCCACTGCAATTCCTCCGTCTATATCGTATTCGTTGTACGTTGATGACATTCAAATTTCATACTCCTCTGCAAATTCGGCAACTTGTGAGAGGCAACTACAACTGGCGATAAACAGACTGGTTAAATGGGCAGACCAGAACGGATTCAAGTTCTCCTCAGAAAAGACTATCAGTGTTCTGTTCACGAGAAAAAATGGACAATTTCCGAACCCTACACTTTACATTAATGGTGAGAACATTGCTGTCCGAGAAGAACACAAATTTCTGGGAATGGTATTTGATACAAAGCTTACGTCTTTGCCGCACATCAAGCAACTAAAAGCAAAACGCTTAAAGTTTTTAAATCTCATGAAAGTGATCGCTCACAAGTCTCGGCGAGCAGACAGAACAACCCTCCACAAAATATATACAGCAGTAATTCGTTTGCAGATGGACTATGGTTGTATTGTTTACAGTTCTGCTCGTACGTCAGTCCTCAGGTTAATTGACCCAGTACACCATCAGGGCCTCCGGTTAGCACTTGAGAGCTTTCCGCACGTCACCAGTGGAAAGTTTGTACGTCGAGTCTAATGCCTCAAAAGTTAAAATGCTGCGCCATTAAAATACTCATCATCATCATCATCATCATCATCATCATCATCATCAAAAGTTAAAAGTAGGATATCTGTCAGCAGAAGTTCGCCCATACATCCGAAATCCGTTGCGCTGCTTCCGTTGTAACAGATTTGGTCATGCTGCCGACTCGTGCCGTGGCTCCGCCTGTTGCGCACGGTGTGGGAAGTCTGACCACGAAACAAAAGAATGCAAAGGGCCAGACTGTTGTGTCAACTGCTCTTCTAACCACCCGTCCCACTCGAGATCCTGCGTCACTTACCCAGAAGCCAGGAAAAAAGTAGCTCCCATCTTTTTCGAGAAATCTTTTGCCACAGCTGTAAAACAGAAAGTAAAACTAGTCACACAGTACACACAGACCGAGCGGTCAATATTCCCCCAGACCAACGCAAGTCAGATCCAAGGAGGTGCAGATCCACCTCCAACTCCCGAAATTCCTGTGGCGTCGCTAACACTGGCGCCACTCCTGTCCTCACAGTCCACGGAGGTCACATCCATGGATTGCGAGGGCGAGACGAGCTCTGAGCGCTCCTTTGCGAGCACGAGCTCCCAAGTCCTCCAAAAGAATAAGGCTAGTCTGTCGGGTAGTGGGTCACTGCCTGACATATCTGACAAGGAGCTTGCGGCCCCGCGGAAAAAGCCCGCGAGGCCACGGGTCACACCCCCAACAAAAAATAGGCAATGAAAGCTCTTCCTAGTCGGCAAAAGTTTCTGACACATGTCCTTCTTCTTAGTACTGCAATCATTATGCAGCACACAATTCTCCAATGAAATTGCCGTGGGTTACTATCTAATGTAGATGACGCCAACGATCTTTTCGAGAAGTATAACACATCATGTTTTTGTCTTCAAGAAACATATTTGAATACACAAACACAAAATCCACTGCGTAGACACAATGTCTTTCGAAGAGATCTAACTGACGCCACCCGTGCATCCGGTGGTGTTGCGATCGTCACTCGAGGATCTCTCCCAACCAAAGCTGTTCACCTAGTTACAAACTTGGAAGCTGTAGCTGTGCAGGTGTCTCTAGGCAGGATAGTCACCATCTGCTCAATCTATTTGCCACCATCAGTCACAATTACGCAAAGAGACTTAGAAAATTTGTGCAGCCAACTTCCTAGTCCTTTTATACTTCTGGGTGACTTCAATGCTCACAACCTACTTTGGGGCAGTACAAGAACGGACACACGAGGGAAAATGTTAGAGAAGTTCTTGTTATCAACATCCATCTGTATTTTAAACACAGGGGCACCTACATACATACACTCGTCAAGTCAGTCTCTCTCAGCCTTTGACCTGTCCTTTTGCAGTCCATCTTTGTTTCAAGAGATAAAATGGACTGTAGAAGAAAACCCATTTGGGAGCGACCACTTCCCTGTGGTGTTAAAATATCTTGCGCCAGTGAACCCTCTAACAACACGCCCCCTAGATGGAAACTCCAACTAGCCGACTGGAAGCAGTTTTCAGAAAGAAGTGATCTATCTTTAATTCCCTTTGATAGCATAATGATAGAAGAAGCTAATTGTCTTCTCAGCAACATCATACTTGATGCAGCAACAGTATCTATTCCCCAGACATCTGGTCGCCTCCCAAAGCGACCTAAACCCTGGTGGAATAATTAATGCGAGGAAACTCGCAAACTTCAAAATCGTGCATGGGGTACATTTCGGAGATACCCCACCTCAGAAAGTCTTTTACTTTTCAAAAAGGCAAGAGCGAAGGCCAGGTGGACACGAAAACAGGCTAAACGGTCCTCTTGGCGAACCTTCATATCTTCTCTATCTTGTAATACTCCATCCAAAATTGTATGGGACAGACTTCGCAAAATCAGAGGAGAACATATCAGTCATTCAGTCCCTGTTTTAGAAGTTAACGGTCAGGTATGCGAAAGCCTAGAAGAACAGGCTAATGCACTTGGGGAACCATTCCAAAGCATTTCAAGTTCCTCCCATTACAGCAGTGAATTCCTTAAAATTAAACAAAGGTCTGAAAAACAAAAGATTTCAGCAAATGGTGGAGACTGTTTTGGATATAATCAGCCTTTCACCATGGTAGAATTGTCACGCTCCTCGTTGTCAGCAAAAGCGACTGCCCCTGGCCCAGACCGTGTTGCATACTCAATGCTACAGAACTTGTCTGACATATCAAAAAAATGTTTACTTCAGTTCTTCAACCTCGTTTGGATACAGGGGACACTACCGTCTGCATGGAAAATTGCCACCATAATCCCCCTCCTGAAAGCCGGAAAGGAAGTCTCTTGTCCTGCCAGTTATCGTCCCATCGCTTTGACAAGCTGCATAGGCAAACCCTTTGAGCGAATGGTCAATAACCGACTGGTTTATTTTCTTGAAATGAATAAGTGCCTATCATAATTTCAGTGTGGTTTTCGAATAGGGTGCTCCACAATGGATCACCTCGTTCGTCTAGAAACAACAATCCGTGAAGCCTTTGTCAGGAGACAACACTGCTTGTCAGTTTTCTTTGATTTGGAGAAAGCATACGACACTGCGTGGCGATATGGCATCCTACAGGATCTCCATTCGTTCGGTATACGGGGTTGTCTCTTTAAATGTATTGTTGATTTCCTATAACACAGAACATTCAGAGTTCAGCTGGGAACTACCTTATCCCGTTTGTTCGTGCAGGAGAATGGTGTCCCGCATGGCTCTGTTCTGAGCGTCACGTTATTCCTTATCAAAATCAACTCTATAGCCAGTGTCATCCCACCCTCTATATCTTTGTCCTTGTATGTGGATGACATCCAGATATCTTGTTGTTCAACGAGCTTACCCAGATGTGAACGACAGATGCAACTCTGTATAAATAAAATGGCAAAATTGTCCTCACATAATGGGTTTAAATTCTCTCCTGAAAAAAAAACAATCTGCGTTCACTTCTCGAGAATCAGAGGAGTGTTTCCATCTCCTGCGCTGCAACTTAATGAACAGGACATTCTTGTGAAATCAGAATGCAAATTTCTTGGCATTACGTTCGATTCAAAGCTCACTTTCAAGCCCCATATTCAAAACCTGAAGGCAAAATGTGTAAAGTCACTGAATCTACTGAAAATCATCTCTCATAGATCTTGGGGTGCAGACGAGGAGACACTCCGCCGTGTATATAGTGCCTGCATTCGGTCCAAGATAGATTATGGGTCTATCGTCTACGGCTCAGCCCGCCAATCTGTATTGAAAGCCCTAGACCCTGTTCATCACCAAGTGCTCAGGCTTATCCTTGGTGCGTTCCGAACATCTCCAGTCGAAAGTCTGTACGTGGAATCCCATGAATATTCGTTGAATAGAAGGCGATTTTATCTTGGAGTGTCATATGCTCTAAGAACAAGGAGTTATGCACAACACCCTGCACTGACTTGTGTTAAAAGTACACGTTTAAAACAGCTGTTTATTAACAGGCCTTCAGTAGTCCCCCCTCTTTCAATGAGAATCGAACGAGATAGTGGGGATCACAATTTTCCTTCCTAGAATTGCCAAGTTGTTGAATATGGAAGGTGGTCCCACCTTGGGGGGGGGGGGAACCACTTTCAAGGCATGATACCTCTTTGACTAAATACAACAAACACAACACCTCTACACATGTACTACAGCAAGAATTTGCACACCTCAGGGAGAGTTTTGGGACTCACACAGAAATTTACACGGACGGATCAAAGTCTAATGCAGGTGTGACCTGTGCCATGACTTCTGGCACATGTGTGAGGTCACATCGTCTAAACAATATAGCATCTATCTTTATCGCAGAGATTTATGCAATCATCCTTGCACTTACGCACATTCTTCAAGGCTGTATCACGTCTGCAGTTATATATACAGATTTTTTAAGTTCTGTAAATGCTATTTGCTGCATACGCAAACCAAAGAATTTTCTGATTCAGCGTGCACAGTCCTTAGTGAGTGTGGCACAAAATAGGGGATATTCAGTTATTTTATGCTGGGTGCCTAGCCATACATGCATACAAGGCAATGAGGTTGCTGACTGCGCTGCTGCTGCCGCAGCTTCAAAAGACATCAGTTCTTTCGAGATACCGATGCATGATATTAGGTCAGCACTTAGGAAATCACTGTATTCAAAATGGCAGAGTTTCTGGAACACTCAGACACACAACAAACTACACTTAGTTAAGCAACACATCGAAAGTTACGGAGACCGCCAGGAAAATCGTCTCTTGAGTGTTCTGAGAACAAGGTTGCGGATTGGCCACACCTTCCTCACGCACAAATTCTTACTCTGTGGAGAAGAGCCGCCACTGTGTGAGCACTGTGGCGAACTCCTCTCTGTCATCCACATTCTTATCACCTGCCCACACCACGAAATCCATTGCCAGCATCATTTTACAGAGTTTTATACGCATTTTTTACTAACTAGTCTTCAGTGGTATTTGGCGCATTATGGCCTTTGTAGCTGATGCTCCAATAAAACCCGAATCAAGTCAAATCAAATCAAAACGCATTTTTTGCCTCTTCATCCAGCGCTCTTGCTTGGCGATGAGGCTATTATCCCTTTCAGTAGAATTTTTTAAGAGACATTGGACATTTTTAAGAGACATCGTCTTGTCAGAATAGTCTTGTGTAGTTTTAGTCTTGTATTTTAGATGTTACTTCTCCCTTTTTAAGTACTGCACCTACTTCTTACTAGTGTTATTTTAATCACAGTGTTGGCGCATTATGACCTATGTAGTTAATGCGCCATTAAAACTCCAATCATCATCATCAACTGACCAAGTACAGAAAAAGCGATACTTCCACGGCTGTGCTGCAGCAGGAGTTCGAGGGTGTAAGAGAAAGCTTTGGAAAGCACGTGGCGTTTTACACGGACGGATCGAAGACTAATGCTGGTGTATCTTGCGCCATGGTAACTGGGACAGTCACAATAACTCACCGTTTACACAAAGTTATGTCGATATTCAGTGCAGAGGTTTATGCAATCATCATAACACTCAACTACATTTTACAACATTGCATTGTGTCATCAGTCATCTATACAGATTCCCTCAGCTCTTTGCAGGCAATATGTTCAGTCCAAAAAAAAATTCTTGTGCAACGAGCACGACGTCTAGCTAATACAATAACTAACAGGGGCTATCGTTTAACCCTTTGCTGGGTGCCAAGCCACGTGGGCATACAGGGTAACAAAAATGCGGATCGTGCAGCTGCAGCTGCACTTTCAGCTTATATAACAGTCTTTGATGTCCCTGTTGAAGACATCAGGTTATGTTTGATGAATGCTATCAACGTGAAATGGCAGCAATTTTGGAGCACACAAGAGCAGAATAAGCTACACTTGTTGAAGCCCCAAACAGGAAATCGCTCACAAAGTCTTGAAAACAGGTCACACGATGTCTTAAGGTGCAGGTTAAGGGTTGGACACACATACATGACTCGCGGGTTTTTGCTACGTGGGGAGGACCCACCTGAGTGCGTGCGCTGCAGAGAGCCGCTTTCTGTCCAACACATTCTGATTACATGCCAATTACATGAAAGTTATCGTCAGCGTCATTTCACTGAATTTTAACGTTACTCTTTACCTCTTCATCCAGCTCTTTTGCTGGATGGCCCTTGATGCTTTTGCGCCAGAAAGATCCAACCATCATCATCATCTTTTGCTGGGTGATGAGGCTATTATTCCTTTTACTCGAGTACATACATTTTTTAAAGAACACCCGGCGTCTGGAACTTGGCGCCCCCATCGCCCGGCAGCAGCCGCAGTAGCCCCCTCCTGCACTCACGGTTGGGTCGCCGCAGGAGGGAGACCCCCACGTATAGCTGTGCCTGGCTGTCCCGTGTCTGGGGAAAGGGCGATCCTGGCGGTTGAGTGGACCCGGAGGTTGTTTAGGACCCTTCGGGGTCCCTCTGGGAAAGCAACACACCGCTTTGGCCCCTGCTTCCCATAGTCGGGTGGTCCTGGAAGGCCCGGTCAGGATTATTCAGCTAGTCGCCATCCACATTTTCATTACTTTTTCTTTCTACCTTCTCTTCTACTCCTCCTTCCTCTTTCACCATCTTTGGCGGCAAGGGTCAACCTTGGGCAGACTTTCACCCTTTAGAAGCTGCACTTGGGTATCGTGCAGACACACCTGTTACCGTGCTGGGCATGGTCCCCTGTTGGGCTCCGTGGTGGGCGACAGGGTCTCTGCACTGAACAGCAAGTTTTCTTTGATGGAGAACAACAACTCAAAACACAATGATCGGAACCGGAAACGGTTCCGCACCGATGGAACAAAAAGGTTCAACTTCCTCGAAACGAATTCAGAGTCATGGTTTGCGAAGGAGACCCAGACCTCTGGGCCTCCACTCCACACTCCCCAGCACAAAGAGGTCACTGAGATTTGCTCTTCAGTGACCACACAACAAAACAGCCATGGGGAGACTGCCGGAGCCTCTGAGGAGGTGTCCGCAACTCCCTCCATTTGGGACGGGCTTTCAAAGCACCCGTCTCAAAATGCGACACAGAGTATGGATGTTGATGACGACGACTGCTTATCGCAGAAGTCGTCATCAAGTTTACCAGGGTCCACTCCTTGTAAAGAAACAGAGAGGAAACAAGAATGGTGGAAGACGTAGGGGCTCAAAAACAAAAGAACAGCAGCGGGTTCCTCCACCAATAATACAGTCTCCCTAATTATTACACACTGATGCACAAATCATTCTCACAGTCTTTACGTCGCCGGAGTATATGTCAGTTCTTGCTCCTCCTCCTTCTCACTACGCTTGTGATGAGTTCCAAGAGCATTATTCAGTGTAATTGTCGAGGACTTCTCCGTAATCTGGACGATATCGATGATATTTCTGAGAGACACCGCGCTATATGCATTTGTCTCCAAGAAACAAATATAAGTCAAGAAACGTCGGTCCAACTACGTCGCTGGAACATTCATCGAAAAGACCGGATGAGCACAGGACGTGCTTCCGGGGGTGTGGCCATCCTCACCACAAAAATGCCCCTGTCAAATCTCTCTCGCTTAACACAAATCTTGAGGCTGTCGCTGTTCAAATATGTATCGACCGTGTGGTAACAGTCTGTTCTTTATACCTGCCACCATCTCTACAAGTTAGTCAAAAGGATGTTGGAAATTTGATTAATGAACTTCCAAGGCCGTTCCTGTTGCTAGGAGATTTCAATGCACATAACTTTCTCTGGGGAAGCACAAGAGCAGACAGCAGAGGCAAACTGTTGGAGAGAATACTGCTGTCATTGCCAATTTCCCTCCTTAACACAGGAGGAATGACTCATGTTAACAGTGCTTCACAATCATTTTCAGCCATTGATCTTTCTTTCTGTACTCCATCTCACTCCCAGAATATAGACTGGTGTCTGGACAACAATCCTTATAGTAGCGACCACTTCCCTGTGGTGCTCAAACTCCGCCTTCCATCTAAATCTTTAACTACGCGACCGCCCCGGTGGAAAGCTGCCTTAGCAGACTGGGTGTCTTTTGAAGAGGAAACTTCTCAGTCGGAATCGTTGCAGGGAATAGACATTGACGAGGCCAATGATTTCTTTGTGGACATGGTAATAAAGGCTGCCACTGAATCTATTCCGCTGACCACGGGTTACCTCCCCAGGCGTTGCAAACCCTGGTGGACAAATGACTGCGAAAAGGCTAGAAAGGAACAGAACCGTGCATGGGGTAGGTTCCGAAGGTATCCTACACCAGCAAATCTACTGCTGTTCAAAAGCGCCAGAGCTAAGGCGAGATGGACACGAAAACAAGCAAAACGGGACTCTTGGAAGGGGTTCGGGTCTTCCTTAACTGCAAATACGCCAGCAAAAGTGGTATGGGACAGGATCAGAAAAATCAAAGGGGATTATACCAGCTTCTCTGTTCCCTTTCTTCAGAAAAATGGCGTTCTTTGTCAGACTTTGGGAGAACAGGCTAACGCCCTGGGTTAACACTTCCAGAATGTGTCGTCGTCTTCGCACTACAGCAATGAATTCTTAAAGATAAAGAACTCTACTCAAAAATGCAAGATTGTGTACGGCACTGGTGACTGCTATGCCTACAACAAACCCTTCAACATGACGGAACTTTTAAGAGCCCTGTCTGCATCAAAACAGACTGCTCCAGGGCCAGACCGTATCACTTACAGCATGTTAGAACACCTTGCACCAGCAGGTCAAGTATGCATGCTTTGTCTCTTTAACTCGATCTGGAATGAAGGCCGTCTCCCATCCCATTGGAAGGAGGCAATAATCATTCCTTTTTTAAAACCAGGAAAAGATCCATCTAACCCCAGCAGCTATAGGCCTATAGCGCTCACAGGTTGCCTGGGCAAAACCTTCGAACGCATGGTGAACAACCGCCTAATACACTACCTCGAAGAAAATAAGTGCTTAGATCGGTATCAGTGTGGATTTAGAACTGCTTGCTCCACCACAGACCATCTGTTGCGTTTGGAGACAACAATAAGAAAAGCCTTTGTGAGAAAGCAACATTGCATTTCCATATTCTTTGATCTCGAGAAGGCTTATGATACGGCATGGCGATACGGCATTCTCCGGGATTTGCATGAATTTGGAATACGTGGCCGTCTGCTCCGCTGCATCGCTGACTTCCTTCGGCAAAGAACATTCAGAGTCAGAGTTGGAACAACCCTCTCTCGACCTTTCGTGCAGGGAAACGGTGTTCCACAGGGATCAGTCCTTAGTGTTACGCTCTTCATTGTCAAAATGAACTCTGTTGCCAATGCCATCCCACCTACTGTGGCATATGCCTTGTATGTAGATGATATCCAAATATCCTGTTGTTTTATGAGCCTGCCCAGATGTGAAAGGCAGCTTCAGCTTGCTGTAAAGAAGTTAACAAAATGGTCTTTGGAGAACAGCTTCAGGTTTTCACCTGACAAAACTGTCTGTGTGCCATTCTCCAGGGTAAGGGGTGCTTTCGCTGATCCCACACTCCAAATGAATCCCGGCGTCGGGAACTTGGCGCCCCCATCGCCCGGCAGCAGCCGCAGTAGCCCCCTCCTGCACTCACGCTTGGGTCGCCGCAGGAGGGAGACCCCCCCGTATAGCTGTGCGTGGCTGTCCCGTGTCTGGGGAAAGGGGGATCCTGGTGGTTGAGTTGAACCAGAGGTTGTTTTGGACCCCTCGGGGCCCCTCTGGGAAAGCAATACACCATTTTCGCCTCTGCTTCCCATAGACGGGTGGTCCTGAGAGGCCCGGTCAGGACTATTCAGCTAGTCGCCATCTCTCTTTTCATTGCTTTCTCTTTCTCTAGTTCTTCAGCCTCTCCCTTTCTTTTTCACCTTCTTTGGCGGCAAGGGTCAACCTTGGGCAGTCTTTCACCCTCCAGAAGCTGCACTTGGGTGTAGTGCACAGGCAAGTGTTAACGTGTGAGACACGTTCCCTTGGTTGGGGTCGGTGGTGGCCGACACACCCTTTGCCCTGAATTCAACATTCACTCTTTATGAATAAATCAAATTCAAAAAAAAAAAAAATGATCGGCGCCCAAAGCGGCACCGCACCGAAGACATTGCAATGAGCTTCTTTGAAAGCGGTCAAGAGCCGTGGTTTCCTAAATTCCGAGTCATACATGCAGAGAATGAAACAAAGTCGTTTGCAGGGCTGTCCCCATTTCTTGTGGCTAAGACACTCGAACAAGTAGTCGGGAAGTCTTACAACGCCAGGAAACTGAACACCGGAGACATACAGGTCGAGGTACAAACTAGGCAACAAAGTACAGCACTCTCCTCAGTAAAGACCATTGGAGAAACCTCAGTTTCTGTCACAGTACATCGTAGCTTGAACACAGTGAAAGTGGTCATATCTGCCAGTGAGTTGCTATCATGTTCTGACTAAGAGATGACGGAGGGCTTAAAAGACCATGGGGTAATCAATGCTAACAGGATAATCATCCGCAGATAAGGAAAAGAAATACCCACACCACATGTCTTTCTCACCTTTGAACTCCATAAGCTGCCTTCAAGCATCAAAGCAGGTTATGTCAGCTCCCCAGTGCGACCGTACGTCCCCAACCCGAGACGCTGCTTTAAGTGTCTACGGTTTGGGCACGGCTCGCAGGTCTGTCGAGGTCAGGCTGTTTGCCCAAAATGTGCAGGGACAAACCATACTTCTGACTCGTGCCAAAATACCTTAAACTGCGCGAACTGTCAGGGTGGGCATGCAGTCTACTCCAGGTCGTGCCCACGTTGGCAAGAGGAGAAACAAATCTTGAGAGTAAGGGCAGAACAAAACATAACATACAGGGCGGCGAAGGAACAGGTTGAATTTCAAAGAAAAGGTACTTTCTCTGAGGTGGTGCGCAGGGGGGTGGCACCACTCAGAGTTTCAGTGGAGACTCAAACGTCTGAGCCTCCACCCCACACCCCCCAACACGAAAAGCAGGACACGGAAGTGCCCCTTCCAAGTTTCCTGGCTTGCCAGACGAGCAGCCAGGACACTGCCTTAGCTTCCTGTGAAGCTGATGGCACGCAGTATATTTGGGACGGGGCCACACAGGCCTCGCCTCAAGATACAGAACAAAACATGGAGGTGGAAGACGACGACTCTCTGTCACAGAAGTCGTCCTCCAGTATGTCAGGTGTTTCCTCTCTTGGAAAAGAACAAAGAGAGAAAACGGCTAGCAGAGGTAGGGGAAAGAGACACTGAAAATGGCTCCACCGAGAATTACTCCTCCCTAAACTAAACTTTCATGCCTACACACTCCAAGTTACACATCCACGTTATGACAAAGTCGTTGCTACTTTTTTCCTCCCTTACCTTCCTAATGGGTGCTGGCACCATACTGCCCTTGTGCGATAAAACCTTCAATTACACACGCTGGCACCATACTTCAGTGGAATTGACGAGGTCTTTTTTCTAACTTGGATGACGTTAACGACTTGTTTGAGCAGCACAATGGAACTTGTTTCTGTCTGCAGGAAACCTACTTAAATGCAGAAAATGTCAACCCCTTTCGTATGTGCAATATATTCCGAAAAGATCGTGTAGGCAGAGCACGTTCGTCGGGTGGTGTAGCCATTGCCCTTCCTCGCTCTGTACCTGCAATGAATATTCCGCTTACAACAGACCTAGAAGCTGTTGCTGTCCGTGTGTGTCTTGAACAGACTATAACTGTCTGTTCATTATATCTTCCTCCTTCAACTTCCGTCGGTCAGAGAGAGTTTGAAAAGTTAATTGATCAGCTCTCTCAGCCCTTGATGATATTAGGCGACCTCAATGCGCATAATCCCTTGTGGGGGCAGCGCAAAGGTTGATAGCCGTGGAAAGATGGTGGAGAGAGTTCTCTTTTCAAGGTCACTTTGCCTCCTAAACACAGGGTCAACAACCTACATAAACTCTGCAACACAATCCTTCTCTGCTATTGATATCTCTCTTTGCAGTCCTTCCCTTTTTTCCTCTTTAGATTGGAGGGTGGATCACGACCCGCGTGGTAGCGACCATTTCCATATTGTTGTCACATTTCGTGACCCCACCAACAACATTGCAACACGCCCGCCTCGGTGGAAACTACAAGAGGCAGGCTGGGACCTTTTCACCAAAGAGGCCAATATCTTGACCCAATCTTTTCAACATCTTCATGTTGACGAGGCAAACACTGTAATTACAAATACTATTATAAATGCTGCTCAGCAGTCAATTCCACAAACAAAAGGTAATCTTCCAAGACGTCCAAAGCCATGGTGGACGAGTGACTGCGAGAAGACTCGCAAGCAACAAAATCGGGCGTGGGGTACTTTCAGGAGATACCCCACAAGCACAAACTTACTTCTTTTCAAGAAGGCTCGTGCAAAGGCACGTTGGACAAGGCGTCAAGCCATGACAGATTCTTGGAATAATTTTGTGTCGTCCCTGAACTCAAGCACCCCTTCTAAAATAATATGGGACCGGTTGAGAAAGATTAAGGGTGACTATATCAGCTTTTCTATTCCTTTACTGCAGGTAAGCGGTACTGTTTGTCAGAACATGGAGGAGCAAGCCAATGTTCTCGGTGAACACTTTGCAAATGTGTCAAGCTCTTCACATTACGCTGATAACTTCTTGAGAGTTAAACATCATGCCGAAAAACAGAACATTTCAAGTGGCACATGTGATAGGTGTGCCTATAACCAGCCCTTTACAATGCAAGAATTGCTCAGAGCCTTGTGCTGCCGTAAAGTCGCAGCACCTGGCCCTGATCGTATCACTTATTCTATGCTCAGTCATTTATCAACTACCTGTTTAGAAAGCCTTCTTGATTATTTCAATATTGTCTGGCGAGAAGGATCCTTGCCTACCAGCTGGAAAATGGCGACCATCATTCCTCTACTCAAACCTGGCAAAGAAACTTCGGATCCAGCGAGTTATAGACCTACTGCCCTGACCAGCTGCCTTGGAAAAACCTTCGAGCGCATGGTCAATGCTCGGCTTATGTACAACCTGGAGGAAAATCAATGCATTGACCTGTACCAATGTGGGTTCAGATCCTCCCGTTCTACTTCAGACCACCTCCTGCGCTTAGGGACTACCATAAGAGAAGCATTTATTAGGAGGCAACACTGTGTTTCCATATTTTTCGATCTTGAAAAAGCCTACGATACAACGTGGCGATACGGCATTCTCAGAGACCTGCACTCCCAGGGAATACGCGGCCGGTTGTTCCGTTGTATCTCCAATTTCCTTCAAGGACGTATGTTCAGAGTCCAACTGGGAGCTACGCTGTCTCGACCATTCGTGCAGGAGAACGGGGTCCACAAGGCTTCGTTCTCAGCGTTACACTGTTGATAGCGAAAGTGAATCCCGTTACGAGCGTTATTCCGCCATCAATCAAGTATTCCTTGTACGTTGATGATTTGCAAATGTCCTGCTCAGCTTCAAGTATGGCTGTTTGCGAGCGACAGCTTCAACTGACTCTTAACAAGTTAGACAAGTGGTCTTGTGAAAACGGCTTTAAGTTTTCACCGAGCAAGACGGTCTGTATTCATTTTACAAGAATTAGGGGTCTATTCCCAGAACCCATACTCAAAATGAGCGGCCAGGATATTGCGGTTCGGGATGAACACAAGTACCTGGGAGTAACTTTTGATAGAAAGCTCACCTTCTCAGCACATATCAAATTCTTAAAAGCAAAGGGCCTCAAGTCTTTAAATATCCTGAAAATCCTGTCACACAGGTCTTGGGGTGCCGATCGTGAGACCCTTCATCGCATATATACGAGCACTGTGCGCTCCAAGTTAGACTATGCATGTTTTGTTTATGGGTCAGCACGGCCTTCTGCCTTAAAATGCCTGGATACAGTGCACCACCTCGGCTTAAGGTTGGTGCTTGGAGCTTTCAGGACTTCCCCAGTTCAAAGTCTATATGTTGAAGCAAATGAGTGGTCTCTAGAAAGGCGACGCTTCTATCTTGCAGTGTCGTACGGGCTGAGGGTAAGAGGGTATCCTCAACACCTCGCTTTACCCTGTGTGGAGGGCACCCGTTTTGAACGGTTGTTTATTAACAAGCCCAGTGCTGTTGTGCCTTTCACTCTGCGGTTACAACGCGACACCGAACAGTACGGTTTTCTGAGCTACATCCTGCCTTCTTTGCAATGTAGCAAAATGCTCCCTCCCTGGCAACCTGCTATAACATGTGATATTTCACTATTGAAGTTCAACAAACGGGAAAGACCTGCTGTTGAGATACAGCACAAATTTGAACTTCTCAAGGAGAGCTTCGGTGACCACACTGAAATTTACACCGATGCATCTAAGACCAGTTCAGCGGTATCATGTGCCATGGTGTCTGGTGACTGCACAAAATCCCATTGTCTTAGGAGTATCCTGTTCATTTTCAGTGCAGAGATGTACGCTATTGTGGTGGCACTCAACCATGTCTTACAAATGCGCATAATATCTTCTATTATATATACGGACTCACTTAGTGCCGTGCATGCAATTAATACTATAAAAACCCACAAAAATCTTCTTGTGATGCGTGTACAATACTTAGCGAGTGTCGTACAGGGTAGAGGTTACACCTTAACATTTTGCTGGGTACCTAGTGATGTCGGCATACGTGGAAATGAGAAAGCCGACCGCGCAGCAGCCTCTGCCCAGGGAAACGATGTCACACCTTTTGAGGTTCCCTTATGTGATCTAGTCCGTCAGTTAAAGATAGACATTAATAAAAATGGCAGGAGCCTTGGTAGCTTTTGCGCCAATAAACCGTAATTATCGTCATAAAAAAATGGCAGGACTTCTGGGAAGCACAAACAGTCAACAAGTTACACACAGTAAAACCGCACATTGGAAAGTGCGTGCAACACTTTCAGAGCCGACTGCATGAAGTTTTGTTTAGTCGGCTCGGATTGGGACATACTTTCTTGACCCATAGGCATTTGTTACAAGGAGAGGACCCACCAGCGTGCACAGAGTGTGGAACTGACCTGCCCATTTTGCATTTACTTATTAGCTGTCCTTTTCTCGAGGTACATCGTCAACGCCATTTTTCTTTTCTCTATGAACACTGTGTACCTCCATCCAGCATTGCTGCTGGGTGATGAGGCCCTCGTTCCTTTTGAAAATGTTTTGAAGTTTTTTAGAGATGTAGGGATCATTAATGAGTTGTAGTTTCACAGTTACCCTTTTACGCAGAGATTTACACACCTTTTGAATACTTGAATATTTTTTATCCTTTTAAAACAATCAGTATATTTTAAAATTAAATTTATTTTACACATCAGAGTTTTGGCGCATTATGATCTTTGTTGTCGTTGCGCCAGTAAACTCCCAATCATCATCATCATCACACTCCAAATGAATGGTCAGGACATCACTGTCAAACACCAGCACAAATTTGACAGCAAGCTGACTTTTAGACCATACATAAGGCACCTAAAGGGAAAATGTATGAAGTCCCTCAATTTACTCAAAGTCTTGTCTCACAGATCATGGGGCGCAGACCACGAGGTTCTACACCGCATCTACATGTCTTGCATTCGCTCAAAACTCGATTATGGTGCTATCGTTTACGGATCAGCTAGTAAATCTGTCCTTGATTATTTGGATCCTGTTCATCATCAGGGTCTGAGAACAGTGCTTGGAGCCTTTCGCACATCCCCAGTTGAGAGCTTATATGCGGAGAGCAATGAGTGGTCCTTAGGGAAACGCAGATTTTATCTTGCCTCCACCTATGCAATGTAGGTAAAATCTTATCCAAATCATCCGGCTCAGCCCTGCATCACAGCAACCCGGTTTCAACACCTTTTTGAGAAGAGGCCCTCTGTAACTCCTCCTTTCTGCATGCGGCTCTCACAGGAGATGGAATCTTATGGCTTCTCTGAGGGCACAATGGTCCTTGAAGCAAGTAGTGGGATCCCTCCATGCAGCTGCTGCCCAGGAAAGATACATCTTTACTGAAATACAACAAACGAGAAGCTGTGAAACCACAGCTGTGCTGGAACAGGAATTCTTATCAGTTAGGGAACAGTTTGGAGACCATGTTGCCTTTTATACGGATGGCTCTAAAACGGCTTCCAGTGTCTCGTGTGCGGCAGTCACTGACATGTGCACCAGATCTCATAGTCTCTCCAGTATCTTTAGCGCAGAGGTTTATGCAGTGATCGTAGCACTGAATTTCATTTTACAATCCAGCATTCAGTCGTCAGTAATTTACACAGACTGCCTCAGTTGCCTCCAGGCTATTTGAAGCATGCGATCGCGAAAAAAAACTCCTGGTACAACGGGCCCAACACCTATGCAGTAGAATAATCAACATAGGTCATCAGTTATGTCTTTGTTGGGTCTCCAGTCATGTGGGTATAGCTGAAATCAGCGTGCAGATAGGGCAGCTGCTGAAGCACTATCAGCTGACACAACACCGTTTGAGATTCCGCACCAGAACCTCAGGGTAGTCTTGAGGAAACTAATTAACAGGCAGTGGCAGAGTAACTAGGATATGCGCCAACACAACAAGCTCCATTTGATTAAACGTCGTCCTCCACATGTTACTACAGATCGCTTGCACCAAGTGGTACTGTCCCGCCTGAGGATTGGCCACACAAACCTTACACATAGATACTTGCTCTGTAGATAGGACCCACCTGAATGTGCACATTGCGGGCAACCACTTTCTATTCTCCACATCTTGATCACTTGCCCTACACATGAGCATCACCGTCGCCACCACTTTCAAGAGATGTACCGACAGATAATTCCTCTGCACATAGCCCTCTTAGTGGGCGATGAGCCTCTGGTAAACTTTAATGCAGTCTAGAATTTTTTTAGAGATATCGGATATCTGAACTTTAGGATATCGGAGAACTTTAGGTTTTCACGTATTTTACATGATCTTAATGTTTTAACTAGTTCATTCTTACAAATTTTTAACTAGTTCATCACACCGTAGTTTTTGGCGCATTATGATCCTCGTTGTCGCTGCGCCAAAAACCTACCAATCATCATCATCAGCTTTGCAAGGTTCGAGTGGGGTGCAGGGCGTACAGCTCCTGGTTAATAAAGGAATGGCTTCCTACTTGCAGTTCCAAGGTAGCCAGAAGACGCATCTCAGCGATAGTCGAGCGGCCATAGGACACCACATAGGTACCCGGCCCACCACCGCCCGCCGGGACGGCCGCACCGGGCACGCAGCCACAGCAGGCCCCTCATGGCCACCGGCCGCACCGGATGGATTGGATCTAGTTCCCGAGTCCAGGCCCTCGTGGGGCAACAGGCCCTCATGGGGCAGGCCACAGGTATTCATGTGGCTGAAGCTGTTTGTAGCAGTTATCACAGGAGGGGTCAGACCCGCCTCAGCGAGCTCTGCCGCAAGGACAGATACGTTAATATATGCCCCCTCGTCTTGTGACCCGTGCTGTAAATTAAGGTCACTAGGCGCCTCGTGGGCTTCCTCAGTAGCGAGCACCTGCTCAGCCAACGAATGAAGGGACTCGGGAAGTGGCGTCGCCACTATAGAGGTAGCGTCCATCCGGCCATCTTTGGGAGAGGGAGCCCCTGCGGCAGCAGTCGCGCCCGGTCCCGAAGCCGGACCGACCGCCCCGCCGGACGAGAGAGGACCGGGCACACCAGCGGGACCCACGGCGGTAACACGTTGCTTCCGGGAACACGTTGCTTCCACTTAGATGCGCTGCTGTACCTCCACCCAAAATATTGCGACTTCGCAGGGCTCAACACCAAGCCAGCCTGACCGAGGTACCGTTCTGTCATACTGACCAAAGACTTTAATCCCTCCAGGCTCGAAGAGAAGAGTAAACCATCGTCAGCGATAGGCCATCGCAGCTGCGTGAACACCGTCAAGCTGTATCCCGAGGCCCGACAGGTTGGCTAGTTGGAGGAAAGGGTCAAGGACGGCATTGAAGAGGAACGTCGAAAGAGGGTCCCCTTGTTTAATGCCCTGAGTAACGGGCACCCTGCTTCCGTCCGTTCCGCCGTTCCAGAAAAACATAGTGGAACACCGTTTGTACAGATCCTCCAACACCAACCTGTAGTGTTCAGGGACATCTCTGCCCCGTACTGCTGCCAGTATTGCCTCGTGCGACACGCAGTCGAAGGCCTTTTTAACGTCCAGGATGACGGCGTAAAAACTCTTCTTCTGTTTTTTTAAGAATCTTTATAATGGCCTGGCCCGGCGTCGGGAACTTGGCGCCCCCATCGCCCGGCAGCAGCCGCAGTAGCCCCCTCCTGCACTCACGGTTGGGTCGCCGCAGGAGGGAGACCCCCACGTATAGCTGTGCGTGGCTTTCCCGTGTCTGGGGAAACGGGGATCCTGGCAGTTGAGTGGACTCGGAGGTTGGTTTGGACCCTTCGGGGCCCCTCCGGGAAAACAACACACTGCTTTGGCCCCTGCTTCCCATAGTCGGGTGGTCCTGGAAGGCCCGGCCAGGATTATTCAGCTAGTCGCCATCTACTTTTCACTACTTTTTCTTTCTGCACTCTCCTCTCTTCTTCTTTCTTATTTCACCTTCTTTGGCGGCAAGGGTCAACCGTGTGCAGTTCTTTCACCTCTTGCGAAGCTGCACTTGGGTATAGTGCGAACGTACCTGTTATCGCGTGGAGCGCGATCCCGTGGTTGGGTTCCGTGGTGGACGACAGGGCATTTGCACAGAACATTGTGTATTATTTTATGGCATCACGTAACCCCAAAAGAAACGATCGGGACCGAAAACGGTTCCGCACCGAAGGACGAGTAGTGGATTTTTTAGAAACACCTGCGGGAACGTGGTTTCCAAAGTTTTTGATAATTCATGCTGAAAATGACACTGGTACTTTAGGCAAGTTATCACCATTTGTGACAGCCAAAGTTATCGAACAAGCAATAGGGAAGTCGTATCAGGCCAGGAAACTTCGTACAGGGGATATCCAGATTGAGGTTCAAACCAAGCAGCAGAGTACAGCTTTAGAGTCACTGAAACAGATTGGCGATATACCTGTGACGGTAACGCCTCACAGAACACTAAACACAGTGAAGGGCGTGATCTCCCAAGACGAGCTGCTGGACTGTTCAGAGTCTGAGATTGAGGACGGTTTCACGGAAGAGGGTGTTGTTTCTGCAAAAAGAATAACCATGCGCAGAGAGGACAAAGAGATTCCCACTAAACATGTAATCCTTTCCTTCAGGCGGCACACACTCCCATCGACCATAAAAGCCGGCTATCTCAACTGTCACGTTAGACCTTTCATTCCCAACCCGAAGCGCTGTTTCAAATGCCAGCGCTTTGGGCATAGCTCGCAGACTTGTCGGGGACAGTCGACATGCCCGAAATGCTCTGGAAAGGATCATATGTCAGAAATCTGTCAGAATGACTTCAAATGTGTGAACTGCCAGGGTGGGCCCTGCCCTCGATGGCAAGACGAAAAACAAGTCCTCAAGATTAGAACGGAACAGAACATCTCATACAAAGCAGCTAAGGCCCAACTAGAGTTCCAGAAGAAAGGTTCTTTCTCTGAGGTGGTGCGCAGGGGAGTGGCGCCCCTCAGAGTGTCCGTGGAGACCCAAACCGTTGGGCCTCCACTCCACGCTCCCCAACAAAAGGAGAAGGACATGGAAATGTCCACTCCTCCAGTATCTGCTGCCAGCCAAGTGGCTGGTAGTACTAACGAGGTGGCAACAGCTTCCGTAGAGGCTGCTGGCAACCTCTCCATCTGGGAGGACAGCACTCAGTGCTCGCCTCTAAATGCAAGCCATAGTATGGACGTCGACGACGATGACTGCTCGTCGCAGAAGTCGTCGTCGAGTCTTCCTTCTTTTTCCCAGGCTATGGAGAAAAGGGAAAAGGGCAGAGGCAGGGGTACAAAACCCAAAGATCAGCAAAAGGTACCTGCACCTAGAGTACAGCCCCCTTAACCACAATACAAACATGAGAAGACAGTCAATGTCCGCACACATCCGAGGTACTGTTCAGTGTTATGCGCTTCTATTTCTTTTGCCCGTCCTTTTCCCTGCTATGGACCAGGTTATCTGGCAGTGGAATTGTCGAGGATTCTATTCCAATTTAGAAGATATTAATGACATTCTAGACAAGAATAACACTATTTGTGCATGCCTACAAGAAACCTATCTGAGTGCACAAAACATGAATCCCCTCAGGCACTATAACATGTTTAGGAAAGACCGCATGAACAACGCACGAACAGCTGGCGGTGTGGCTGTGATCGTACCACGGTCACTTCCGGCTAAAGATATATCTGTTGCAAGCGAGCTAGAAGCTGTTGCAGTCCAAATCTGTCTAAACAAACTTGTAACTGTCTGTTCTGTGTACCTCCCTCCTTCAGAAAGAATAGTACAAGCGGACATTGAGAAAGTATTAGAGCAACTCCCACCTCCTTTCATTGTCTTGGGAGACTTTAATGCACACAACTATCTTTGGGGGAGCTCTAAAGTCGATAGTCGGGGGAAAATGTTAGAGAGGATCTTACTTGCTCGACCCATATGTCTTCTTAACACAGGTTCACCAACATACCTCCATACAGTCACACAATCTTTCTCCGCCATTGACTTGTCCTTTTGCAGCCCATCGCTGTTCCCAGACATTGCGTGGGCAGCGATGACAAATCCGATGGGCAGTGATCACTTCCCAGTGAAGTTGACGTATGTTTCAAGTACAAGCACAATAACAACACGTCAGCCTCGCTGGAAGCTCCGAAAAGCCAACTGGAGTTTATTCAAAGAACAATCAGAGTTCACTCCAGTATATTTTAATGGAATGTCGATCGAGGACACCAATAATTTTATTACCAATGTTATGTTGGAAGCTGCTGTTCAGAGTATCCCGCAGACCTCCTCCCGTCTACCAAGGCATCCAAAGCCGTGGTGGACAAAGGACTGTGAGGACACACGGAAGCAACAAAATCGCGCTTGGGGTGTCTTTCGTAGGTATCCCACAGCACAGAACCTCTTAACTTTCAAAAAGGCACGTGCTAAGGCAAGGTGGACACGGCGCCAGGCCAAACGGTCCTCCTGGCGCAATTTTGTCTCGTCTTTAACGCACAAGACCCCATCAAAGATAGTGTGGGACAGAATCAGAAAGATCAAAGGAGAGTACAGAAGTTTTTCTGTCCCTCTGCTTGAGGTAAATGGAATTCCATGCCAGAGTCTAAATGAACAAGCTGATGTATTGGGTCAGCACTTTCACAATATATCAAATTCCTCCCATTACACAGACAAATTCTTAAGTGTCAAGCGACGTGAAGAACAGCGAACTGTCACAACAACGGGAGAGGAGAACTGTGCATATAACCAACCTTTCACTGCCCGTGAGCGCTCCTGCAGCCACTATCATCAGTAAATGTTAGTGCTCCGGGCCCAGATCGAATCACCTACTCCATGCTTGTCCATTTATCAGAAAAATCCAAAGAAGGTTTGCTCAAGTTTTTCAATGACGTCTGGGGTAGTGGGCAAATGCCGTCAGCATGGAAGGTCGCTACAGTAATTCCTCTCCTGAAACCAGGAAAGGACCCATCAAACCCTACAAGCTATAGACCCATTGCTCTCACTAGTTGTATTGGAAAAACTTTTGAGAGAATGGTCAATAACAGGCTGGTGTATTACCTCGAAGTGAATAACTGCCTAGACAATAATCAATGCGGTTTTCGAGCTGCGCGTTCTACTACAGACCATCTTGTCCGCTTGGAAACCGCAATCAGAGAGGCATTTGTCAGGCGGAGTCACTGTGTCTCGGTATTTTTTGATCTAGAAAAAGCGTATGATACTGCATGGCGGTATGGTATCATAGGAGATTTGCATTCCTTAGGCATAAGAGGCCGACTTTTACGTTGTGTCGTCAATTTTCTTCACGGGAGAACCTTCACGGTACAGTTGGGTTCTACCCTGTCAAGGCCATTTGTTCAGGAGAACGGAGTACCTCAGGGTTCAGTTCTCAGTGTGACTCTTTTTATTGTGAAAATGAATTCAATAGCTACCGCAATTCCTCCTTCTGTGTCTTACTCGCTGTACGTCGACGATGTGCAAATCTCCTACTCCTCGACAAATTTGAATACATGTGAGAGGCAGCTCCAGCTAACGATAAACAGACTTGTCGGATGGGCTGACCAAAATGGATTTAAATTCTCCCCAGAAAAGACTGTGTGTGTCCTATTTTCCAGGAAAAGAGGACTACTTCCAAGCCCAACACTGTCCATCAATGGTCGGGACCTTGCAGTCCAGGACGAATACAAATTCCTGGGAATGGTCTTTGACAAAAAACTCACTTTCTTGCCACACATCAAAGAACTGAAGACAAAATGTATGAAATCGTTGGCTTTGATGAAAGTTATATCACACAAGACCTGGGGAGCAGACAGAGATATGCTGCACAAAATATATATCTCAGTAATTAGGTCCAAGATGGACTACGGTTCTGTAGTATATGGTTCCGCTCGACCGTCTGTCCTTAAATTAATTGACCCTATACATCATCAAGGGCTACGGTTAGCTCTTGGAGCTTTCCGAACCTCACCAGTGGGAGAGTTTGTACGTAGAGTGCAACGAATGGTCTTTGGAGAGACGTCGTTGCTACCTCAGTATTCTCTACGCCCTTAAAATTAAAAGCTATCATCAACACCCTGCATTGTCTTGTGTCCAGGGTACACAGTTTTGTCGACTTTTCATAAGTAGATCATCAGTTGTACGTCCGTTCAGCATGAGGGTATCACACTATCAAGAACTCTATGATTTCTCTTGTCGGGATTCCTGGATCTTAGAATCCGGACTGGAAGTTCCCCCGTGGCAGCCAAAACCTGGCTACAATTATTCCCTAACAAAGTATGACAAGAAGGCTACTTTGCCCCTTGTTTTTCAACAGCAGTTTCAGGAATTGAAACACTCCTTTGGGGATCACCTGGAAATACACACAGATGGATCACGAACCTCTAGCAGCGTTTCGTGTGCCATGGTCTCTGCAGCAGTGACAAGGTCGCATCGCCTAAATCCAGTCGCATCTATTTTTACGGCCGAAGTGTACGCAATTATCTTAGCCCTCAATTTTATCTTGCAAACTAGCATTAGATCTGCTGTAATCTACACAGATTCTCTGACCTGTCTACACGCCCTGCACAGTCTGCAGATAACCAAGAATCTGTTGGTTAAGAGAGCGCTTTCCTTGGTAAGTAGAGTCATAAATAGAGGTTACAGACTAACGTTTTGCTGGGTGCCCAGCCATATAGGTATCCCAGGAAACGAGCAGGCAGATCGAGCTGCTTCAGCAGCCCTTACCTTAGACATCAGTCCATTTGACATGCCCTTTCACGACTTCAGACGGGTGCTAGAATGCGCCATTAACGCAAAATGGCAAGAATTCTGGGATTCACAAACACAGAACAAACTTCACCTGATAAAGCCACACATCAGTCATCACACGCACACATTGGAACACCGCATCTGTGATGTCCTGTGGCACAGGCTCAGAATTGGACACACTTACCTATCACACGGCTTTCTACTTCGTGGGGAGGAGCCGCCACAGTGCACTCTCTGTGACGAGCCCATTTCTATTGTACATATTTTGATATCATGTCCAAAACACGAACCTCATCGAAATCGTCACTTTACTGAGTGCTACAAGTACTTTTTACCTCTTCACCCAACTCTTCTGCTGGGTGATGAGCCTTTTGTTCCTTTCGAGAACATTTTGAGTTTCTTTAGAGATATAGGAATGCTTAGGAACTTGTAACTTTTAGCTAAATTTTTTATATCCACTTCTATGTCTAGATTTGCTTCTCTCTCTTAATTCCATCATTTTTACTTTTACTTCTAAGTTGAGTCATTTACAACCATAGTTTTTGGCGCTCTATGGTCTCAGTCGCTTTTGCGCCAAAAACCTCCAATTATCATCATCATATAATGGCCTGGAGGGCCAACAGATTAGTACTGGTACCTCGGTCCTCCTGAAAACCTCCCTGCAGGGGTGAAAGGCATTCGTAGTTGATACCCTGCGCAACGACATACGAGAGTACAGTCGGCACAACATTGGCGATATCGTTATTGGCCTGACATCCGACGCCGCCCTGGGCGAGTTCTTCTTGGGGATAAAAACCGTCTTTGACTGTTTTAGCTCATCGGGGATCTTTTTATAGACGAAAAAGTTGTTGACGATGTGACATAGGATCCCCGTTGGCAAGGCACGAATGTCACTCAAAGTGAGTCGATCGGGGCCAGGAGCAGCCTTATTGTTCATGCCCTTAAGGGCCCACGTTACCTATTCAGGTTGGAAAAGCATCACTTTGACGGATGTTTTGGTTGCCGAGGGCAATTCAATTCCGTAATTCCTCGTAGGGGCTGACATGAGAGGATCATAATACTCATGAATGTCTTTGATGGAAATAGACACCGATTCATCTTCCTGTTCAGACATCAGTTGATGTAGCAAGATCGAGGACCGAGCCGATACAGACGTTGATGATTGTTGAATCTTGCGCGCTTCCTCTCTCCCCTATTCTTGGGAATTGGCGCGCTCGAAGGAGTCTGCTGTTTTCTGTGAAACGGCTTTGTCCCCGCTGAGAGTCCAAAGTGGGAGAAGATGTAAGAGGGATCCTTCATAGAGATTGGCCCAGTAGCCACACGACCTGCTAGAGAGGTGTCGCATATTCCCGCCTCTCTGAAGTCTTGGAGCACAGCGCCCGCATCTAAGGTCATTGGTAGCTCGTTACGAATCGGGCCAGCGGCGGAGTCGGCGGAGTTGATGTCGCTGCATCCGGATACTCATCAAGGACCTCGTTGGGAACCTTTTGGACAGTTCCTGGTTCATAAACGGATGGTCTCCCAGAGTAACCTCCATGTTCGCCAATGCTCTCAACTCAGACTCACTCCAACGACCGTAAGACACGATGACATCAGAAGTAGGAGCAATGGCGCTTCCTCCAGGTTGAGTTGAATTGTGTGGAGGAGCAGACATGGGCATCACGTCAGAAGTAGCAGCAGTGGGTTTGTCCATTGTCACCATAACTACTCCCTTCATTCTTTCATTCCTCGCACAGCCAAACTTTGGAATGCTCTTTCCTCGAACATAATCCTGCTTCACGATCCACAGAAGTTCAAAGCCGCCCTCACAAGCCATCTCCTGGCCAGTATGTGCGTAATGACTCGGTGAGGTCTTCCTTCCTACCACCTTTTGCCGTTATGCATACAGGTTGCAGTATAAACATGTAGTGCGTATACATTGTATACGTGTGTGTATAGATATAGATAGAGATATTGATAGATGTATAGATATATAGTATATATTCATGTGTAGAGTTGTTAGATATGTGCACACATTTTTTAAATTATCTTTTTGTTGTTATTTAATTCTTTTCAGGGTGATACATGATTATTAGCTGTGTGCATTATTTCTGGTATAACAGCAAGTCGAAGTTATGTCGTGCCCCCCATTGTGTAATGACCCTTGTGGTCCCTCAACGTATAACCAAAATAAATAAATAAAAGTGGCGCTTCCTCCAGGTTGAGTTGAATTGTGTTGACGAGCAGACATGGGCATCACACTGGGGCTAGTACTCGGCGCTGACACAGCCACAGCCTGCGGTTGGGATGTTGCTCGTCTTCGGGCACATTTAGTAACATGAGAGGAAACCGAGCGGACCAATTCGAACTCTTTGATTTGACAAATCGAACATTTCCAAATCAACTGGATTCCATGCGTCTCTGCATAATGTTGCTGAAAAGCAGTTCTAGACGTGGAAGGAAAATGACATTCTGAGCATATTATGTCAGCCGGGGGATACAATACCACTCACGATCCTTCAGGATAATAGGGTGTCGGAACAAGGGTTAAAAATAGTGGATAAGGTGGGTATGTGGTGAGAGTCTTGGCGATATACCTAGCCCTGCAAGACAAAGAGAGCAAACAATTCCCACACACGCGAGGTAAAACCCCTTTCGCGGACCTCTTAGCAGGGAGCCAGAAAAACCTGCCCCCCGCCCACGGTGTACGACGAGGGCGTGGGACCGCAGGAATGCCAAGGTAAGCACTAGAGAAAGCAGCAAAAGAACTTTCGAGCAACACAACGCCACTGGCAAACACAATCAATTCAATCACTGGGGGAACCTTGGCATCCACCCCCCAGAGAACACAGTATTTTCCCCTGCCGTTACCCCATACTTTGTGAGTTTGTGCCTCAGTGCACGATCCTATAATGTGGGAGAAAAGCGTCGAATGACTAGAATGGCGTTTATTTGGCTAAAAACGGAGGTGTCCCCTTGTGGGGTAAAAACTGGACCAAGCACGGTACTGCGTGCCGTACGAGCGCAAGTAGCACCGCACGGTTCGTGGCACCCAGACACCGGTCTTAGGAGCCCAGGTCAAAATAAAAACTTATTAAAACACAATAAAACCGTACTGTCCCGCAAAATAACACTAGGACGACCGCGAGAGAAATAGTAAAATACAATAAAACGAACGGTAGGGGCACTAGACCATCCTAATAAAACGACTAAGACAAAACAAACTGCCAGTTAAGGCTCTGGACGCTAGGCATGCTATGTCTGACTTTGAGAAACCCAGCTCATTGCATAATCTATGCGTAGATGGGCAAGTGAGTCCGCGAGGTCCAAACGCCATACCCGCGATTACAACGTCTTTGCTAGGGAAGCACTCTCGGAAGAGTTCATATGTACTAGCCTTCTCTTGGACCTTTCTCTTGAGCGTAGCTACACTATTATCCCAGGCTACGGCTAAGTCGACAATGTGGACCCTATCGCCGCTCTGTATCACAATATCTGGCTTAAGCCTGGCTCCTTGAGCAGTGTAGATAGCTTCCTGAGTGACTACCGCTTCGGGGTTGTATTTTTGCACAAGGCGGGTAACTTGGGCGCACAAGAAATTATGTCGCTCGACTCGCGGACCGTGCACGCGCTCGGAAAATTGCAATATGTGTGCTGGAGTCTCATCGGCTTCTTTACAGTGGTGACATAGTCTTTCACGAGGGTCGCTAGCGTGCTTATTAAACAACGCTCGACAAGGGTAAATCCCTGTTCGTAGTCGTAGTGCCTTTATTCGGTCTCCATCCTTGAGGAGACGTGAATCTGCATATAGCCACCTATTTGCCAGAGGATCACTTTCATGGGCAAAGGATGACTTATTTTTATATTTATCCTTGGCCTGTGCGAACCAGCGCATGTGGGCTGTGTTGAGCATCCCATTCAGGTCACCCGGGGGTGTAATGCCGGTGGGGATACCAATGTACTGGCAGAAGGTTTCCATGTGATGATTCAGGTCTGTATTAAAGACGGCGTCGACGAATGGATTTCCCATCCTCTGGAGCCGAGCCAAGGACTTGATCTGGGCTTGGGTCGCCACGAAGGCCAACTGCAAGGCACCCAAGCCTCCTTTCTTTGCGGGCATCCAGATGTGGGATGTAGGAAAGGACCCAGGAAGATGGAGCATGTCCTTGATCTGTCGCATGTGGGTCTTGTCCATCTTCTCCGCATGCCCTATAATGCCAAGCGAATTTGCTAGCGTGTATAGTCGCCGCTGAATGACTGACTCCTTGAAGCAGCGAAGGCGTTGGAAGGGCTTGAGGGCCGCCTTCTTGATCACATCAACCGTTACGTCAGCCTTCTCGTCGGCCATCGAAGGCCCGCTGCGCACATGGAGTCGCAAACCCAGGTATCTTACAGAGACTTCTCGCTGGACGGGCAAAACTGTATGTCCAGCCACTTTAATGGGATCGATGTTATAGCTAAACCAGCCCCGTTCACTCGACCAGACCCACCCGAAATACTGCGTCTTTAGTGGGTTTATTTGTAGCTGCACGTTGTCCAGATATCCTTCGGTAATGCTGATTAACTCCTGGAGGGCTTCATGGTTGTCCGATATCAAGAGGATATCATCAGCAAAGGCCATGGCGGCCGCCGTGGTGCCGTCCAAGTGAAAGCCCAATCCGGTTTCGTTTAACTCATGCAGGAGGGGTCAAGGACGCAGTTGAAAAGAAAGGGCGACAAGGGGTCGCCCTGCTTCATCCCCCTCCTGACTGGGACCTGCCTATCGTCGGTGGCTCCGCGCAGGTGAAACACTGTCGTTCAGCCTCCATAGAGCTCTCGTAAAGTGTCACAATATGGCTCAGGAAGAGAACGGCCCTTAACCGCCTCAAATATGGCATGGTGGCTGACTGAGTCAAATGCCTTCTTCAAATCGAGGCTGGCTGCATACAGAGGCTTATGCTGCCTTTTTGCGTAGCGCATCACACCCTGGAGTAGGAGCAGATTGGACCCGGTACTGTGGTTGGCTTGGAAACCGTTCTCATAATCGTGGAATGTCCCCGAAGAGCTGAATCTAGAGAGCAAAATCCTTGTGTAGACACGCAGCAGCACAGGAGAGACCATGATGGGCCTATAATCGGAGGGTCCTGTCGGGCTTGACTTCTTAGGGACAAAGACAGTCTTGGATCTCTTGAGCTCGGGTGGGGTGGCATTATAAAGCAAAAAGCTGTTATAAATGCAGCAAAGGACTTCAGGAGCAATTTCCTTGAGCATGCCAACAGTCACGCCATCTGGGCCTGGGGCCGAGTGAAGATTGGACACCGCTACACAGTGCTGGACTTCGTCGATGGAGACAGGTTTCATAGGGACACAGAGCCGCCCTGGCAGTGGGGGCACGGAAACTCGTCTTGAAGAAGCACTTGACATGATGACGTCGTATTCGTTATGAAGAGAGGCAAAATCAACTGCAGCGCCTTCAGATCCAGCCATCAGCTCATGACACAAGACTTTAGGTCCCTTGCGGTAGAGTCGCTGATGCTCCTTATATCGGAAATGTCTTCGTTCTTGCTTGTTACGAGGAACCTTAACTGGAGGCTTCCGAGCAGACGAACCCTTCCTCTGGTGGGGACACACATGATACACTTGGTATATTTCTTCAATATCTCTCATTTGAACCGGGCCAGCCTTCATTCTGCTCACCAAGCTGACGACCAAGTCGGAGTTGTCGAGGCCACTATGAAGCGCTTCTTGGACTGTTTGAGATCCCGCCTCAAGGTCTGGAACAGGAACCGACGGCACGGTCCTTTCTGCAAGGACCTCCCGTAGTATCTCCTTATACCTGCGAGCGTGTCGCATCATTCTGATGCTTTGGAGAGTTCGAGTAGGGTAGACCTCATGTATCTTCATATTAATGAAGGGGTGGTCTCCAATACGGACCTCCGTCCGGGCCAAAAGGTGGAGTTCGGCGTCGGCCCAGCGACCGAATGACACTACCTCTGGAGGAGGCGCGCCCAAGGGAGGATGCAAGGCACCGGGCGAACCCGGTCCCCCGCCCGGACCCGGCCGTGATCTGCTACAGGGGAGTAACACGTCATCGTGTAAGGCTCGAAGGTTGGACGAGTGTTGTTCATTAGGAGAGAGGGCAAAGCCCTCGAGGGAGCTCGCAACAGCCACCTCCTCAGAGGGGTCGTTGACCAACGCAAGCGCCTCCAAAGTCGTTCCGACCGGAGGAGAGACACCCTCATCAGCCAGCAAGCTGGCTATGAACGATATTTCTTGTGAGACGGCAGGGCATTCGCCCATATCACTCATATGAGCCAGTGAAGAGGGAATTTCCCCTGCACCGCCGGTGTGAGAAACATGATCACCGCCATGCCCAGCCGGAGGGTCAGGCACACCAAGCTCCGCACCACCACCATCGGGCACCCCAGCCCAAGAGACAACTGCCAATTCGGGGGTACCATGTAGAGCTTGTCGCTGGAGTAATGCCTCGCTTGAGGGTTGAATACCGATCTGGGGAGCACCAGACGTATCTTCAGCTGCCTGACCAGACGTGCCTTCGGATCCTGTGTCAACTGGTGAATGCTGAGATTGAGCTTCGCCGACCTGGGACGCACGAGCGATACTCCGCTTCTTACATTTGGTATGGTGCGACGACATGCTTGTTGATGCATACAGGGTCTTGATCAAACAAATGCCACATTTCCACAATATCTTGATAGGGTGTTCACGGTAATGACCCAGTAAACCAACAATGACCTGTGGACGTCCCCAGAACGTTCAGCTCTGGACAATAGAAACGTCCTTCGGATATCCTTTATCATCCCTAGGACGTCTGTGGGACTACCTGTAAACTGCCAAAGTCACATCCCAGGATATCCTCAAAACGTCCTTATAACGTTCTGAACTACATTTTACGGACCTGAAACGGACCTTTTTCCCATACTGTGTTGCCTTTTATAGTATGCCCCAAATGCTGATTATAATGATAGAGACAGGCATACTGGTGGACAGACTTGTTAGTACGATAATTATGCCTTAGCAATGGGTAAACACTGGAGGCTACACAAGACAACTGTCCTGTGCAGCCTCCAGTGTTCATCCATTGCTCAGATATAATAGATTGTCCACAAGCTTGGCTCAGTTCATGTTTGTTCTACTCAACATTTGCACATCAGTGCCTATCACAGGCAAGCAACAGAACATTACAAGAGTCTTTATTATATCTTCCAATATCAAGATGCTTTTTCCGTGCACATTATTCGGTGGCCCTCGACTCCTTTGAAGCGCGTTCTTTTCCATGGCGCAGCCATCCTTTAATTGCAGTGTCTACTTCGAACTTGGTACACTGGTGAAGTTTCTTGTTTCGTTTAATGGCCTCTGAAACATATGAGAGTTGTTTTTTTAAGAATAACTTCATTTTCCCCATGCTATACGGGACATCCAAAACAATTGCCTTGCCTATGCAACTTTCCCTCAAAATAGTACATTCAGTGTCAGGGGTATAATAGGACTGTGTGAGTAGCTAAATTTTTTAGCTTGAGTCAAGTCTGAGTAGTACCAAATCACTGTTTTGAGTATACAGAATGAAGCACTTGATGAAAACAATGTACCATCTAAGGACACCATTGCCGAATGGCTGTTGCACCTGTGGCGCCAACTATGACGACGCCCTCGTACCATGCTCGCATACTTTACTACTATATAAACAATTTTAAGAAAAATCAACATGAATTTTGGAAAAATTTTGCCACATTCCACATGCACTTACCTGAAATGTTAGTGTACTGAGTTTCTTAGATAACTATGAAATTTGCCAAAACTTTTTTTTTTCTGGACAGTAAGAAAGCACATGTATAGTTCTCAGTGCCTAAATCAACGTTTTTACATCCTATTACAGGCCCCCGAGCTAACTTTTTTCTTGCTTAAAAATCCGGAGTTCCATTTTGAGCCAGTAATGCATTCTAACTTCTATATCACTAACATCTGTTTGTGGAATCCTCTGCTTAACGTATAGAATGCTAACACTAACACGTCCCCATTGGCTGTGCTTTCCGTTTACTAATGCTTCATGCCTCCGTCCAGTTCCCTTAGAAGTCGGCCCAGGACGCACGTTCCCCCAGGGCGTCAGGCCTGATGTTGCCCACCTCCGTGAGGCCGACAACGGCAAGCCCTTCCACCACCATCACCACCACGACTCCGTCATTCTTCTACTTGGTGCACTCAAAGCTTGCTAAGTGCTTTGTACATCCTGTATATAAATTAAATTATAAGCTATGTCCTAATGAAACCTGTCCCAATCATTGTATTTTGTAATGTGTGTGTTCTTTGCGTTGTGAAGAGATTTTATGGTAAGTGATTACAGTAAGCACTATGCGGGTCACCACATAGGCCATTGTCTCTTCTCATGGCATGGTGCATTTAACTAATTTCTGTATGACCAAAACATTGCACGACCATTTGCAACTTCGTAGCACGAAGATGCAGCTGCATACCAACAAAGTAAAACGGCGAAAAGTCCAGTTCAAGAAGACAGCGTCACACATCTTTCTTACCAAGAATGACCGCAGGGAAGTGGAGAAGGCAGAACTTTTTCTTGCCCTTCTGTCCCTTCCAGCTGTACTCAGATGCTAATGTGTCTGTCATGATATGCTGCAGCGCTGCCCTTGTTGCAGCGCCTACGTCACTGCCACCCAGTTCAGCTAGTTCTTGTACCTGCATGTGGATACATATGGCTGACATCAGTACTGTGGGTATGAGTAGTGTTCAGAGCTTGGGATCCCCAAATCCTGGAATTTCAGCATAAGTTAGTATCCCAACAAACAGTGGACTTTTTGCTTCAAGCGGCCCTTTCACCTTTTCACGAAAAATATAATTTGCTATGCGAAACCGAGTCAACACTGTCATTCACGGCACATACAACGATGTTAGCTGCTAACTCATGTGAACATGCAAATCATACCAGAGAACATCCCTCGAGCAGCAAAAACCTCCCATGACATCAGAAGGGATATCTCTCTGCAGAATCTCTCTTATAGTTTTTTTTTCTCTCTCGTGTTTCTTTTTTCAGGTTTATCTGAATACATTTATACAGGTTTCTACCTTTTATCTGCAACAAATTTTCATACAAAGGAAGGGAGTTGCCTCAGGACAGAAGCCGCCGATATTTCGAACAGGGACTGTTCTTCTTCTGGGCGCCGTCCTCATCATTGGCATGGTATTTTAAGGGTTAGGTGTGACGTGTTTAAAGGTTCATGCGAATTGTGGGTCAACAGCCCGGAGGGAAGAACGGGGAGTGCATACAAGGGGGAGAGCACTTAGGATGCTCTTACTGTTGTCAATGGATTACTCGACGAGGCCGCTACTAGGAAACAGTATTTGTTCAAACTTTTCATCAACCATTTAGTTACTGACTTTAAGTGCATTGCAATAGTGATATTATGCAATGCAGCAATGTGGTTGCGCTGGGCAGTTGATGCACAGAATTTGGTGCAGGTCCTGTACTGAGAAAATCACCACTCCAAGAATTGTGCCCTGCCCCCCATTCCTCCGCTCCCCCCCAAAAAAATCCTGATGACACCCATGGTTTCAATTCGAGCATATTCTTGGCAAAGTATAAAGGCCCTTACCAGCTTTTCCTTCTTTCTCTCGTTCATGGTGGAGTTAAATAGCTCCAGCTCAGCTGAGCTTGAAAATGGAGCACTAATAATAAGTGCTGAGGTTGAAACGGGAGCTTGTTCCAAGCTGAGGCTGTGGCTGCTAAGTTCCTGCAGCAAGTCACCATGCTGCCGCTGTGTCAGACGTAGTGTATACAGCAGTCGCAGAACTTGCTTCTGGAATTCTAAGAAAACAACAAATAATGATTGCCCTGTAAAATGCAGGCAGCTTTTTTTTTACATGCGGCAGCAGATACAGCAATGGTTTTCAGCTGCTAAGAAAAAAATGTGGCCAATCACAGACTTTGCTGAACCACACAGCTTGCACCAATATTATAGACCAGAGAACACCAGACGTCTCAAAGGGTTGCAAAAATTTTTAGGTTTCCAGCCTTTCAATTTGGAGTGCACAATTGCAAAATTATTTCACCAGAGCACATGATGAGTTGTGGTGAAACCAATCTTCATGGTAAAGTTTCCTGGCAAGTTCCAGGAATTGAGCAACATCCCAATCACGGGGACAAATGTAGTGTAATTTCAGTGAGCTGCACTACCGAGAAAACTGTGATGGCTGTAAAGACACAGGGAAAGGATTGGGGGTGCTGGTCAATTTGGCATCACTATGAGACACACATGCCTGCAGTGGTAAATGTCAATGCCCAGTTGGCAAATATGGTGTGGAAAAACAAGATATTTCCCAAGTAAGGTACCTATATAGAGGCTGTGGTACTGTTGTGCACTTAAAGGTGGCAGTCGTCAAAGAAGCCAGGCAAAGTCACACCTTGGATTGCAAATCAGGCGTTAAAGGGGCAACAAATGCAAAAACAAGTTGACTTCAAATCACATTACATGCTATGTTAATTTCGTACTTGTTATCATAATTCAAAACTTTGTTGCTGTTACAAAGCTACAATCAAAATTGTACTGCTTCGACGCTAAGCAGAGAATGTCTTTACTCTGCCACGCCATGCAGATAAGCCCGGTGAAAGATATAGTGCGCGTTGCAAAGCAGACTCATGTCTTTGTTCGAAGTACGTGCAGATAAGTGCTGCGAATAGAACATTTGCAAGAACTGTTGTGGGCTCATTCACTGAATGGGAATTGGAAAATGCATCAATGCGCATTATGCTGGAATATATGCAACACTGATATTACACCCGTCCCAAACCCATCTGCAACCGATCGGCATTCACACGATTCTACTGCTGTCTCACTGGATGCCGCCAATCTATGCCATCCCCAGGATTCCATTCGTTGCCGCCAAAGACAGTTCCAGTTTCATTGGGTGTTTCCCCTAAGCAGTTGCATTGTGAACTAATTTTGTTTACTCTCTACGAATTGAAACACAGACTTTCATTTGAGAGTAAGTCGTTTTTGGTAGTATGCGAATAATCTAGGGATGTTAAAGAAGTGTTTCAATCATAGCAATGTTTTACAAGAACATATTGTTGCTAATTCCAGTACCCTCATTTTTCCATCCCTGCTACTTGTATTTTGGAAACTTTAATCACGACATTTGCAAAAAAAAAAGTGCTTGCAAACATTTCTACTTTTACAGTTCCCATAAATAACCAAATTAAATATAGAGCCCACAATTACAAATGTGCTATTGCAGTACAAAGAAATGACACGACACTGTTACGTAGAGTACCCTGTTGTGAAGTGGGTTGCCGAATCGACTGTGTCAGCTGACTTGCATCAACCGGGTGCTCTTCCTGGTACTGTTCTGCAAGTGACATGTAATAACATTTTGGAATACTGGCAACGGGAACACTTCAACAGTGGAATGTCGTACAGTTGTACACACACACACAAGCTACATATATTCAGTGCCCAGATTGGGAATCGACATGGCTGTGTACCACCATTGCAAAAAATTAATAAGTCATTGCCGATAGTGTCCAGAACACTCCTGGGCCAATACTCACCCACAACCATTCTAACCTGCAAAGCTTGCACCATATGTACGTTTCCATAGAACGAATCATGTGCAACCATGCTTTTCTCGCAATTCTACAGGAATCAACTGAAAGCATTGCATGAGTGACTAATTGCCTCTGACATAGGCTAACCACCTATCATAGTTAAGGCCTCGGGGTTTCCAACTATTCTGCAAAATTTTGTGGATTCCAGAATTCATCAGAGAATCCTTTATCCATGAGTAGCACGATGTCGACTTTTATTGCAACATGCAGCGTCTCAGGAGAAGTATCGCATGCTCACAGAAGCACGTGATAAAAGCACACGCTGCATGCTCTCCCGACTGCTCGAAGGTACATGTGAGCGTTCGATGTACTTACTCACATATTTTCTGTAATTGCATTATTTGCGCACCCGCATTGTAGCACTAAAAATGGGAAAACAAGCGGAGAAAATGTGTAAACCTGCATTTGTGCGCGCGGATATGTGCTACGTGCGTCTCAGCGACTGTGACGATTGCTTTTCACAATGCTATCAGTGCTTCAGAATTTATTGTGGTGCTATCGTTTCATATGCACCACTTTCGTGTGGCAGTCCACTGACACAGAGGACTGGTGTCACCAAAGAACACAGAAGCAAATTATGGACAAACACGCCATGATGAACTTTGGAGCACAACATGACAAAGTTGGTGAACATGGCGTGCATAGCCTGCAGCGGTATATGTGCGGTAATGATGCCAGCATTCTGTCTCCCGACTGTGGGCAGTTGCACGGTATTTGGGTGATTATTTCGTGCTTGTGCGATACAGCAATAACTTTATCGGCTTTAGTGATATCCTATTTGACTGGCATACTACTACAATTTTGAAATTTAGAGTCATTTGCATATCAAAACAAATGTTCCCATATAATTTGCGCTACCTCCACGTTTTCAAACTGTTGGGGGGAGAAGAAGTACGCAAATTATGTGAGTAATTACAGTAATTGAGTTCTGAGATGGAATGAGGGTGCTTGTTCCGAATTTTGTGTCTACTGCAATTCTTATGAATTCTGTAGACCATAACTGCGTAAAAATGATTGTTGGCATTAGATGGCATTCACTGTGGAGGAGAACATCATGCCATGCATATAATGTATGCATATATAATGTAACGCACAATATAATGTACAGTGAACCCTCGTTAATATGACCGCCGATAATCTGACATACGCGCTTTACGACCATACTCCTGGGGAACAATGAAGTGAAACCTCTGCCAACCACCCCCGTTAATATGACAATTCCGCGTTATGACCAAAATTTTCGGCAACGACCATGGTCATAATAACGAGGGTTCACTGTAATGATCATAAGATATTACGTAATGCTGAGCCACAACCGTTCTTTTCATCGATAAGATTATAAAATATATTTGTCCGCGCAAGAAAATAGTGTTCCCATTTCAAGCAGCCATTGACTCAGTCCCACAGAAAATCACTTAATTTACAAGTTATTACCACGGAATTTTGAATTTGCCGCAGCGGAAAGCAGCGATCTTAACCATAGCTCATGACAATGTGCAATAGCAATACCGAACAGCATAGCAGTGCATCCAAGGATCATTGTGAGACAAACAACAAAAGACAAAGACTGCACAGAAGATGACAGTCCTAAACAAAGACGATTCAAGATTAAAAGAAAACATGACCGCTAGTGCACGGAAGGAGTGACATAGAAAATCTGCATAACAATCAGAGTCTGCCGCATGAAGAATGCCTTGATAAACTTCAACTGACATCCAACCCAGAGAATCCTTGTGCACTTGAGCTTTTAGAATAGTATGCATTACGTTAGCACTGACATACCCATGTGTGGGGTGAGGACGCAAGATGATGATCTTGATGAACGTCGTTCACAGATGTCAACGTCACTGAGACTTATGTCCTGTGATCTGGTGTCAATACAGGACTCAACAGGTCCTAGGAGGCAAAGACAAGACATATATTTAGCATTGCATTAAACACAGCTCCATGTATTGGACTAGCATTTGCATGATAAAAGTGCGTGCCTTCAGCTTGTGGCTCCAGTGCTGGCAATGCGCGGAACTGCTGTCTCATTTCCCTTCTAGGAACATGTGGCTGCTTTCCTGCTCAGTAAGCAAAATACAGTAAAATCTCATTAATTCAAACACCCACCATCTAGACCAGTTAGTTTGACTTAAGCAGTATTTTGACTTATCAAACAACTCCCAAATTCTGGTAAAACTGGCCCCTAAACTGCTAGCACTTAACGAAATCTTCGACAAAATTGTGGATAACGTGCTCTTTCGTATCCGGAAGTCCGTGCCAATCTCTCCTTTCGATTTTGTGCCGGCTTCAATCGCTGCTATCAGCTCACGCTTTTTGGCAAGCGCGAGAGTCTTCAACCTGCGTTGCCCCAGCGTTGACAATGACATGTCGCACACAACTTAGCAGCACACACTAAGACTAAGCACACTAGTCATCTTGTGACCTGCAAGGCTCTGTGAAATAACTTTTTTTACTCATTCTTAACCTAACAAAGACCTTAGTAGAGGACAAGATCATAGCTGTTACCTGTTAATGGGGCCTGTGGGAACGTTGCTGGAATTGAGGGCAAGTCACTGACATGTACCTGGTCATCAACTGAAACCGAGACCTCGGGGTCCATGCATCTTCTCTTGCCTATTAAACAGATATAACATTAAGTCTATCAACTTTATTTGTCATAGCCCTTACCTGTCAATGGGGCCTGTGGGAACGTTGATGGAATTGGGGGCAAGTCACTAACCTGTACTAAGTCGTCATCTGAATCAGTGACTTTGGGAGGCATACGTCTTCTCTTGCCTATTAAATAAATATAAACTTAGTCTGCCACTTTGATTTTTGCTTTGCCAAAAAATTGCTGTGGGAATGAAAGGGCCTAACTAGAATAAGCTGCTACAAGTTTAAAGAGGGCACTAGTTTAGGAGCACTGCAGGAAAAAGCTGCAGGACCTGAGCTTTTGTGCTGCTCAAAAAGTATACAGTGACAATTCCAGTAAACAGAGAGAAAGTAGCTGAGGCAGGCCACATCCTGGCATCACTCCCTTTTTCCTGTGTTGCTTAATTCCAAGAATTCTTGTTACTGAAGAACATATTATATAGAAGAACATATATAGGTCTACAGAAGAATGAACAAAAAAAGTGTGTAAAGCATCGTACATATGTGATGGAATAAAAAAGATCCCTGAAGAGCAGTTTCATTTGTTGCACAATTAGACTACACCTTTTTAATTCAATGATGCTCAACACTTATAGCCCTTGATTAAAATTTGCCTGTATCTAGTCTGACTCAATATCTCCCGCCACCAATCTTTGCCATCCTCGGGATTCCATTCGTTGCCGCCAAAGACCGTTCTCTTTTAATTGAGTGTTTCTCCTAAACAGTAGCATTGTGTGAACTAATTTTGTTTACATTGTACGAATTGAAACACGAACTTTCATTTGAGAGTAAGTTGTTTTTGCATTCTTGTCCATTTGGTGTCACGGTTTCTTTTTTCAAGCCCACCATACGCACAATTCAGCTTCTGCGCATGCAAGTGTGCGTTAAGTAATTCTACTCGACAACGTCACATCAATGCCACTTCATCCTACATGGCCCCATCATGTCATATTTAACAGCACATCTGTTAATTGTTGAGTAAAATCCCATAGGCTGGAACACTTTTCCCAAGCGTGACTTTGCAGGTCTGGAGCAAGGCGTGCCTACCTAATTACATGGGCAAGTGGTTCCCAAATTCGGTCATGATGTGACCCACAGAACTATAGAACAACACATTTCCCATTCCCTGTGGCAAAGGTTGAAACTTTCCAATGTCAGTGCAAGAAAATAAGTGGAAGTGAACACTGTAGCATACAAAGTGGTGAAAACGTTATTCGTAGGTAGTTCAGGTCACAACATGGATTCAACATAAATACATAATGCGTAGAAGTAAAAGCAAGATTGTGTCATGTATCAAAGACATTGGGTTAGACAAAACCTCCCAGACTGCTGTTGCACTTTGAACCCAGACTGTAAATTTCGTGGATGCGTTACAACTCACTGGGCATTAAGCATCTGTTCGTGCATAACATGCTATTTGTTGCGTGAACGAAACACGTATACAGCAACATCAGCTAATAGTCCAACAACAAATTTTACCGGCAGGTGGAATAGAATCCTCCTCTTCGGAAGTGTCACATAGGAAACGTTGTGGAGGCTTCCTCTTCCGTGTATTTTCAGCACTGTCGGTGGCAACGTCTGATGTGTATTGAAATTTATCTAGCTTGCATCGTGCCTCTTCATAGGTGCCTATATATGAAATAGTTTTTTCTTATAAAATGATTTATTACTGCCAGACAGCATACTGCTGCAGCACATACTTACACACAACTGCAATCTAGAAGTTAAAGCAAATAATATTACTCAGGTTCATGCAAGTGCATTCCTATTTGGTGACACACCACGCTGAAGCATGTGTACAACGTTAGCAGAAATAGCGTTTTTGAACCTACCAAAAACTCCTTTCACTGCAACTTCATACGCCTTCCAAGACTTTTGGGGAGCAATGCCTCTTATGACCATTTTCTTCACTCGATGGGATGCACCCTGTGGCCACTTGCATGTTGTGCCATCCACCCATGGTGCAGGAACAACTTCGACTTCATTATGAATAATGAAGTGCACTACAAGAAACATTTCTGCCAAACAAATGATATGAATAACAATATTTTTCCCACTTTCTTCTGGCACCAAGGGTTCTTACAAGAACACCTGATTTAGATATTTTTAATGCTACTCTGTATTTCACACACACACAAAAAAGGAAATCTATATAGGCTGTATAAACAGCAGATTACAACTGAGAAGAACTGAGCCATATCTACAATGATAAAACAAAAAGAACAATACGACACGCTGATTTTGCTAATGTAGAAGTGGCAGCACAACATGCCGATCTTGAAATGGCAGCTTTACCATTTTACGTACACCCACCATAGGCCAACATTTGAGGTTTGAGAGTTTCGACACAATATAAATGCCCAGGCGTGATGAGTCATACGGCTCTGAATAGAGATTGCTCCTCTCACAGAATTCCCGACCGATGATGCATGCCTCTCCATTGCATCTCAAGACAGCAAAGTTTGATATCACAATAATGTGGTCATCAATAGTACAACAATTGTCCCCGTCATATGTGGTTAACGTGAACTTGTGCATTGTAACCTTGCGGTACTGTGGACCCTTGCAATTCGGTAGTAGTGGACCGCGAGAGTGAGAGCGTGAGCACATGACACCCTGTTGTGCTGTCTGGGTTGCTGATGTACTCCCTCTCTCAGCAAATCTGTTATGCAGCTGTTCCAGAGGAGTACCACTTTTTCGTAGGTGGCGCTTGAGAAACTTCATATTATTTTCAAACGCAGACGCGCTGAAACAGTCCAGGGGTCCACGTTGCTTCACGTCATTTGCCAAGTGGACACAACAATGCACGTTATATGAAACGTGATGTGCCCCATAAAGCTTAGCAAACTTACCAACAAAGTGCTGAAGAAGAGACTCTGCATAGCCAGCATGGTTCTGACAGAGCTCCTTACTGGACAATATTTGTATTGCACAATGCAGAGTGACAAAATTTGTGTACATGTCATTAGGCAGGAGATTTCGCAGAACACACGGCCCAGTGTACAAAAGAATCATGCGGAATTCTGTGGCCTTCCAACGATCAAGTTCGCCAATGGCTCTAGGCTTTCTGGCGAACTCCTGTGGAACATGCGCTTGAAGTGCCACATTGCGTTCAGAGAGAATGCATCTATCAGCTGGGCCCAGTACACACCTAGAAGATGCAACCCACAAATTCAAGAGCTTCCGCATTACACCTAAGCAGATAAGGTGCATATAATCAAGGGGAGCCACAGAGACACAGTCAACAGGCAACTCCGTGATAATGCTCGTTCCCTTGTGGTGGTCCGTGTCATGTTGGTGGCGAAAGCTATCGTCAGTTCGTAATGGTGCTTTCATGTCTAGGAAACACATCCTGTTCACCAAATATTTTCCCTCCACAGTGCACTTCGGACAACCAGATCGTGCATTATGACCCTTTATGCAAAAGATGAATGCACGTGCTGGTGCATCACAAACAATGCCGTCAAGAACAATATCGCAATGAGTGCCATTAATCGTCAATCCCTCAGCAATCAGTGGCTTCAGTTCATCGATCAGTGGGGTAAGGTACTCATTGGCTGACTGAGGTTTCTCAACTCCGGCATAAATCCCAACCAGAAATATTGGATCTGTGTCAATCCGAACAAGACACTGTATCGGCCACAGCTGCATTCCGCTGCTCTTACTGATGGGTAGCCCGTCAAAATTTAACACAAGCTGTACTACTGATGGCACATCAGATATGTGGCCTAAAACTTGATGGAGGCCATTAGAAAGCCCAAAATGACAGTACCTGCCCTTGCCCATTTCTACAACCTGCGATGATGTGTTTCGTGGCGTGCCCAATAGTGTTCTAGCATCACTCGGAAACTCAGTATGATGAATCTTTAATATTTTCAAAAGATCAGTCAACGCTACTTGAGTAATGTTGTGTTTGATTGCCCACGTTCGTATCTTCGTAAGCATGCCCGGGTCACTTTCTACTTCGCTAGACGAGGTCTGTGAGGAGACGCTTCCCTCAGCAGCACTCGGATGCGGTAAAACCTCGTGACTTTCAATATCACTTTGATGTTCTTCGGTAACATCAGTAGATCGGATATCTAACAACTGATCCTGTCTGTGTGAGGTCGAAGGCACTGCCGCATCTGGAACAACGGAAGACGCCGCCGCCACAGTAGGAATATGGGCTTCAACACAAACCTCAGAAGTAACATGAGGGTTAGTTAAAGCATGTGCCTCATCTATACCAAAATCGATAACATGCAGTGTCTGTTCAGTACGACGGCGCGCCATGTAATAAGGGTACCTTTTGTCTTTTACTTTTGGCATGGCGCAAACCGAAAGTGTAGTCTCAAACGCCAAACGACACTCACAGTTAACCGAAAGAACCGCAACAAAGCGGGAGGTAACTCACTGATGACGATGTGGCGAACCAAACCGAAAGAAGCAAACAGCGACAGAACCACAGCAAAGAGTTAACGTTAAACGCAACGCGCGCAGCTTTCGGATTTGTAGCAGTATGGGTAGTGGATTGCGTCGATCCTCCTCTTGACAAGCCTTGGTAATGATGATGTTCTTGTTAATCCAGCGCATACCTGGCGTGAGAGATGAGGAACTAGAAAAGAAAAAAAAAATAAGTGGATAAATACGATGGTGCCTGCAGATCTGCAGTTGGTACAAAATGTAATAGCTTTACTTTTACCTGCCTTTACCAACATATCAGGTTCAGGTACGCCTAGGCCCTTTGAGATCCCAGGACAGGCTCCACATGTTATGCGAGTTATGAATCACGTAAGCAAAAAAAAAAGAAAAGAAAAATGTACGCAATAGGCTCGTAGAGAACCGATTGAGGAATAAGGAAATATTCATCGATTCTACAGAATGTGGTAATTTTGCTAGGGGGCGCAGTGTACCTTTCACAGAGTGGCTGAAAGTGGCTCAAGCTACCGGCAGTTCCGAAGGGAAAAGCCGCAGCCGCAGTATCTATCCATCCACCCAAGATGGTAGCACGCAGCATGTCGGGTATATAATGATGCCATGTGTGTGTGTTATGTGATATAACAGGTATATCAACGCGAACCGACATTCGCTTGTGTTCTGTAAGTCTCCGCGTTGGTTTCCTTATCTATATTTATTCACATGCAATGCAGCATTAGCAAGGCCGGCCACGAATGCGGTTTGGCATTCCGGCTCGTTTGAGGTAAGTTTCATCGATCGATGAAGCGTAAAAGAAAGGAAGAGTAGGGATAGCAAGCGAGGTGAAATATGAAACTGAGCAGGGCTTTCTTGGGAATAACTATTCGCGGTATCATATACTCCTGTATTGTTTTGTAATGAGGGAATCAGCTTGTCCAAAAATGTTTTTGTACAATTTCCAGTGAATTCTTACAGCATACCGGTGATCAAGAAAACCTCAATGAACGCCTATACCGGCATGTTGCTTGTTGCAACCTGATTTATCTTGAATTACATTTACTATTTCCTTTGTGCAGCCTTTGCAACTGTGCTTCGCAAGCTAGAAAGATGCTAGCGGACACCGTCGAACAGAACACAAAAGCAATGGAAAGGGGCAGGTTCCAAGTTCCAGTGAATCAAGAATGGTAGGTGCACGATTATTTAAACAGAATATATGAAACACTTAAAGAGCGAAGAATAAAAAATTTAGATACTTGCATAAAATAGACAGCAAGTCTGTCTGTTCGTTTTTTCTCTTACAAAGCAATGCACAGACCAGCATTGGCTGGATTCATTCCAGTGGATCATGCTGGACTTGACCCACTAACTTTTCTTTCTATATCTTATAATGTTATTGATGACTTTGTATTTCAGCAGAATTAAATAGCAGTGCTTTTTTCCAAATGTTAACATTTGTGCAAATGTTTCAGTCCTTGACCACAAATATATCTGAATGGATTTATCGTTTACATAGAACTTCACGTGAAATCAAGGTCCCTCCAGGGGTACACGTAACACGTGAACAGCTCCTGTACGGGCTGCACCTGACAGATTTGACTGCTAAAGCCAATTTATAATATAAAACTACAGGAGATAATCAGAAACTGCAAGAGCGAACACATCAAGCAGACGGCTCTTGTCTCACTCCTCAGAACACTGTATTTTCGAAAAATATCCGGAAAAGTGTGGTTTACCCAGAAAAGCCCTTGCAGAAACCTTACCTTGTACTGCGGTGTAACCAGTCAGAGTAATTTACAGTGAGTGGGTATAACCAGTAGTGACGCAAAATTATTGATAGTGGACTTTCAGAAAATCATCGGGGCGAAGATAAAAATAGAGAACAAAAGTGTCTCACCCATAGAAGATACAACTCAGAGCAGCTTTCCTTCCAACACTGCCCTTGACCTTCTATAATACCACTTTATAGTGCTTTTATAATACGGAAAGATCAAGTGATAGTCTGTGAATTGAATTTACTGCAGCATTGCAGGCTCATGAGCGCAGTGGTTATTATGAGTATTGCTGCTTCCATTGCATCGTTCATACATTGCTGCTTAACGGAAAGAACATGTGTCACATCTGATTATGTAGTATGATGATCTGCAGAGCATCTGATCCTGGGTAGTCAACTATAGATTGTTTTGAAAATAAAAATTGTAGATCGTCAGTACATCGATAGTTCTGCATCACCAATAACCGGGTAGATCCCACTGACTAAAACACTGCACACACAGGTTATGGCATCCTGTGGTACACCGCAACCGTGACACATCATCTCATCCTGCATAGTATTGTTCCTGTGACAGTAATATGGTGATATTTTTCCCAGGTCAGCCTAGCTGCTGCTCGGGGTAACACCAACGATAAAGATTCCCCTGGCTACATGGCATTGCCTCAAATGTGTTGCCTGCCTGATGAACCTGGAAAGGCTTAAAGGTGTGTGCAGCACAAGTTTTTTCATGTTATTCATATGTTTGAATCGCAAGCCTTTTCTTGTTTGGTACTTGGCTGGTTTCATCTCTTCCAGAATATTCATTTATACCCTCGCTGTTCTCTTACCTTTCAAAAAACACCAATTTCGTTTTTGATATGCATGTAGCACCAAAGATGCAGGGTAATAGAAGAGCTGCTATGAAATGCTCATCCGGAAGCTCCACACGCTGGGAGGTTGACCAGGCCATGGGTTGATCAGCCAGTTAGCATATACCTTTTTCTATGAGACAAAACAATGTTCTCCAGCAGTTCTTCCAAGCATGAGCTGGTTCGCAGATTCATTAGTCAGCTGCTTTTACCATACATATGTGACGAGCGAGGATCCAGAACAGGGCGAACTGACTTTCAGTCTCCTTGCTTTGCTCGTTGGTCAAGCACAGCAGGAACGTGTGCTTTTTCTGTCAAATTACGGATGAAATTTGGACATATCTGACTAGCATCATATTTAAGATTTCACCGTATTTCACATGACACAAAAACAGAGGCAAATTCAAAACCTGCCTCTTGTGCAATGGATATAATGCACGTAGCGAATATGTATGCTGAGTACTGTGGATCTTTCGGGATCTCAGAATGGCAGAAGTGCGCGTGTGCAGGCGAGCTGGTACATTGTAAAATGACGATAAAATCTGACACACAGAGCAGAAGAAGACAACAGGACACATTCTCATAAACTCGTTCATCTCAGAATGGCACTGCATACGTAGAGATCGAGCCAAGGGTTTCACCATACTGAAATGCCAACCAGCTCACATACTGTGTGCTGGAACTAGCCAGATTTGCATGCTCAACTATCCAAGTCACAACTGACTATTTCCTCCATTTACTGAAAAAAGTTTAAACACTGGCAAGGTAACATTCATTATGACGTTCGCACAACTGTAAAAAAATTACACGACATGCCATAAAACTTGCCGATGCAGTGAGAGTGATGCAACTTTTACCCCTTTTCTCATAACAGTCCAGAGTACGCTAGTTATTTGGGAATAAATAATGTCAGATATGTGGAGTCAGTGATAGAAAAACACTGCTGACTGTACTTCATCATGTGTACCCAAATGTATCGTTCTGACCAGAAAGAAGAAGAAATTCACACCCGCGACTGTGATAGAATAGCATCGTTCGTGTACAATGATGTATGAACATGCAATTGCATGCTCGTATGAATTGGTTTTGCGGAAAGCCAGAGGTCTTCCAGTGCTTGTCCGCCCTCACTGGGAAGCAAAGTGTTTTATTTTCATTTTCTTTCATGACAACTGTTGCTCTCAGAACTTGTGACTAGTGCTGATGTTCATCATGGGCACGGGAATTTTTGTGTAAAGAATTTCAGTAAAAACGAGGTCAGAATGATTCGCACTTGCTTGAACTTACATGTAATCGGTCCCTCATATTTTTCGTTTTTGTACGCAGGATTATGTAATGCAAATAACTTTATGTGCAATTGTAGTCCCATGTTAAGTGATACAATATTCGTGTAACTGCACATAGTAATGCCTGTTTCATGTGTCTACTTTTCTGCGTTGTAGGTACACATGCATATGCTGTATGATTACGACAGTGCGGAAAGGACATTGTGGAAGTACAGATTGTCGAAGAACAGCTCATACACTACATACACCAGAGCTTGAGGAAGACATGCTCACTCTGATTAATTACCAAGATTTTTGTTGGATTTCATTTCCAACAAGCCCAAGTACTATACAGGATGTTTATATCGATGCCTTGCAGAATTGTTTATAAAAAGCTATAAAGGCAGCACAGATATCATTTTTGCAATTGAGTTCTTACAGCCAGCCGGACATATTCTCAAAGAAGGTATGCAATCCTGTTTAGTGTGTTTTTTTCCCCAGTCTCAGGGTTCGTTATGAAGATGCAATTACAAGTTTGCCAACTACCTACAATTCATTAATTCACCCCATTTAAGTAGGGGATTTGAGGCAAAAGCGAGAGAGGAGAATGAGACACATCGGAAGCCATTCAGCATGTAGGAAATCGCGAAACACACATTTGCATTAAAATATCCATCCCTGCATCTTGATGTGCAAATGAGCTGAAACCACAGCGACTTGGATTGCAGGGAGCACACCTGTCAATTGACCACATGATTTGGAGCAGTGGAGATGATTCGAGTAGGCCAATCTGCTGGCAAGATAACCTGCCTTCCGGCCCTGATAAGTGTTCTTAAGTCTCAGGACAATCCCAAAAACGATCACAAATCTGAAGTCGCCGGCCATCTGTGCGTAGGGTTGCATTACAGCTCTGACCAAAAATATATTAACTGCCCTTCCATTACATTTCCCGTTGCACACTGATCATGTTTCCAAAGGATGTGTTGCTGACAATGTACGTGGAGAAGGAGCGCATGCTTATTTCCAAACTGTACTACCTACTTGCGGAAAGGAAGCACATGACCTAGTTTCCACATATCTCATTATGCGCCACACTATCGGAGACCCCACAGTCAATGCGTGGACTGCATTTTTTGCTCGTGGATATATATGCTAGAGTGTCCCCGTTTCGAGACCCAAGGTGATTCTGCAAGTTACAATTACCATGACAACGACGACCTACCCGCAGGTCGACGTCATGCGTGGCATTGCATGAGAGAAGCGCAGGTTTCGTCGTCTGCAATTTCGGCCCATTGGCAAATTCCTCGAAAACGACATTTGTTATTCCGAATGAAACTTTGATGGTTGTATGTGTACAGTGCTGGCTATGTTTTGGAATCACCCCGGCTGTATGAGACTGTCCGTTTAAGTAGGGACGTCCAATCACTTGACCCAGAGGTGCACTTTATCAGAGCATGAGACTTGTGTAGTGAAGCGTGAAATCTGTGTGATCATTTAGCCATAAGCAATAAACCATTTGTGTGTTGTAAGCTGACTCTCGTGCAATGATCTTCGTCACTTAATGGCCAGACAGACATGCACCTAGCTATAATGTGCTTATTTGGAAAAGCAATATGCTCGTATTCACTTCAGGTAAGCTTGCACCATACATTGCAATGTTAGTTTCGTGAAGAGCAGCTAATATTGGTGTGCACATGTTTTTTTTTTGCCTGGTGATTACTACCTGGTGTATATTTGGTGTGCAACTTGCCACATGTGCTTCATAATGATTTCGTACTTGTTCAATGCTCCAAGCTGTGTTACTGTGAACCTGCTGTACTTCCCACACAAAAGTATGCATGCGTTCAAATTTAAATTTGACGTCCAGGTAGGATGTTGTCTGGAAGTCCCAGTGACGTACTGCATGACATCCCAGCTAGATGAATCTGGGACGTTTTTAGAGACGTACTAAAGACATTTTTGGGACATCCATGAGGGACCAGGACGTCAGGATCATGAGAGGACGTCCTTAGGACGTCAGTGGTTTGCTGGGGAGCTTCAAACTTCGGTGTTACAAGCACACGGTTTGAACAGCTCTTTATAAACAAACGTTCAATTGTTCCACCCCTCTCTATGCGACTTATGGATGAGAGTGAGTCTCACAATTTCCCTTATTACAATTCCCTGGTTGTAGAACGTAGTAAGAGGATCCCACCATGGGAACCACCCCTAAGGTCTGACATTACACTGACCAAGTACATGAAACATTACACTGCCACGCCTGTACTACAACAAGAGTTTGAACATTTGAAGCGAAGCTTTGGGCATCATGTTGAGGTGTACACTGATGGGTCAAAGTCTAGCGCAGGAGTGACATGTGCCATGGTTTCGGATACATGCACAAGGTCCCACCGTATAAAAAACACTGCATCCATTTTCACAGCTGAAGTATATGCTATTATTCTTGCACTGAACTATATTCTTGAAGGCTGCATAAAATGAGAAGTTGTGTACACGGATTCCCTCAGTTCCCTTAATGCTATCTGTAGCATACACAAGAAGAAGAATTTTCTTGTGCAGAGAGCACAATACATAGCCCACACGATAAACAAGAAGGGATATTCTGTAATCTTATGCTGGGTGCCCAGCCACATTGGCATACAGGGCAATGAATTGGCAGACAAGGCTGCTGTAGCTGCAGTTTCTACTGATGTTACTTCATTTGAATTACCCTTACAGGACATTGCATCTGCATTAATGAAATCAATTTATACAAACTGGCAAAACTTCTGGGACAGCCAAACACATAACAAGCTCCATCTCGTTAAACCGAACATCCAAAGACACGAAGAAGGTTCAGAAAATCGCCTGCTGAGTGTTGTACTATCAAGGCTGCGCATAGGACATACATTCATCACTCATGGGTTTTTACTTCGTGGAGAGGAGCCACCCCAGTGCGAGCACTGTGGTGAACTCCTCTCTGTCATACACATTCTCATTTCATGTCCTCATTATGAGGCCCACAGTCAACATCACTTTAGAGGTTTTTATGCATATCATTTGCCTCTTCACCCAGCCCTATTGCTTGGTGATGAGGCAATAATCCCTTTTAAAAGGGTTTTTCAGTTTTTAACAGACATTGGAATTTTAAACGTTCTGTAGTTTTATATTGGCAGTATCAGACATCGTCATATTTTATCTCACTGGTTGTATTTAATTTTATGTAATCATATTACTGTCAACGTTTTGGCGCATTATGACCTTTGTTGTCGATGCGCCAGTAAAACTGGAATCATCATCATCTTCAAACTTCGCTCTGGAGGAGAGACTGCTGGCACAGATGCGACACGTAAGTCCATCCGGCGGGTAGATGACTGTATGGTCCTCCATCTTAAACGGTGTCCTAGTGAAGGGCAGGAGCGTAGGCAGCCCAGCAACTTAGCTGGGTCACCGAAACGAGCAATAAAGACCAAAGTCTGCACTCCAGCCACGGCTTACGCCGTGGGCGGTCCGTTTGCCGGCTGCTGCTAGCCGCTGCCCGGGGGGCGCCGCGAGGAGGCCGGACCGCCCGTGGTTCAGTGCAAAAGAAACGTCACGTATCAGGGCACTCTAATTTCGCACAGCACAAGACCGGATACACCCCCCCCCCATTCTCCCCTGCCGTTACCCCATACTTTGTGAGTTTGTGCCTCAGACGCACCATCTTAATGTGGGAGAAAAGTGTCGAATGACTAGAATGGCGTTGATTTGGCTACCGAAAGAACACAGTATTTTCCCCTGTCGTTACCCCATACTTTGTGAGTTTGTGCCTCAGTGCACGATCCTATAATGTGTGAGAAAAGCGTCGAATGAGTAGAATGGTGTTTATTTGGCTAAAACTAACTTGTACCCGCAAGCGGGTTGAAACCAAGTCGGGGATCTGCAGCCTCACCGCGCGGAGCGCAGTGAGCTAGTTGGCCTTAGACCCAGACTTGGGGTTAAGACCGGTAAGAACATATTAAGAATACAGATAAGAACTCGCCCAACAAATGGCTAAAACGAGTGGAGCGTAATTCGCCTCGATTTAAAACTCAAAAACACAAAGCAGGAGTCCCGATCAACTATAGGAAAACCACGGGAACTCCTCTCCACTTCCCTATGGCAAAATCAGAGGGGGGAAAAGCCAGCAAGGTAGTATTTGCTACTGGACAAGGGTTAAAGAATACTCAGAGGGTGTATTTGCTACATAATGTTCAAAGAAGGTGTATTTACTACTCAGAAGGTGTATTTGCTACATAATGTTCAAAGAAGGTGTATTTGCTACTAGATGTTCAAGAATGTGTAATTGGTGCAAGATGTTCAAGAATATGAATGGGGCAAACGAGCAAAACAAAGCGCTCGTAATGCCAACGGAAAGATCTCAAGTGTAATAATACACAGTGCGCTAAAGATCCAATAAGACCCCAGAGAAGATCTAGGAGCACCACCAAGAAGATCAAAAGAAGGTGTATCTGCTACAGGATGTTCAAGAAGGTATATTTGCTACAAATGGTCAAGAATATTAATGAAGCAACCGAGCACAACAAACTCTAGGACTGCTGACGCAAGATCTTAAAGTGTATTAATACACTAAGCGTTAAAGATCTAGCAAAACCCATAAGAAAATTTGGCAACACCACAAGAAGATCCAACAACACCACACAGAAGCGATGGCTGCCCCAGTAATACCTTACGTACAAACCGACTCAGGCAGATCAAACTACCCACCAGGGCCCTGGCCGCCAACCACGCCACATCTGATCTCGAAAGCCCAAACTCCTCACATAGCTTTCGCATGGATGGACAAACCAGACCTCTGGCTCCAAGGACCGCCCCGACCACTCTGAATGCTCTACCTCGAAAAAGCTGAGCCAGACAAGCATGCTTTTCAGATTTTTCCTTTGCCTTCTTCTCGAGATTGGCCACGGAAGAGTCCCACGCGATTGCCACATCCACCACGACTACCTCATGCCCCCTATCCAGTACAAGGTCTGGCTTGAGCCGAGCACCACCAACAGTGAAGACTTTCTCCGCAGTAACAGTAGTACCCGGAGAGTACTTAACAACAAGTATTTGCAACTGCTTGGCAATAAAGTTGTGGCTCTCGACTCTGGGGCCATGCACTCGTTCGCAGTACTGGAGGATGTGGCAAGGCGTCTCCTCGGCCTCGCGACAGTGATGACACAGTCTGGCCGTGGGGTCCTTGGCGTGTTTGTTGAAAAGAGAACGTGTTGGAAAAACATCCGCTCTGAGCCGCAAGGCCTTGATTTTATCGCCTTCTTTAATAAACTGGCAGTCTGGGTGCAGCCATCGATTCCAGGGAGATCCTTCTCATAAGCAAAGAGATCCCTCTTGGCGTAACTACCTTTTTTGTCACGGAACCACTTCCTCTTGCTTTCATTCAGGGCCAGTTGCAACTCCCTACCGTGCACTATACCGTCAGGAACACCCAGCACTGTGGACAGTCTCGAGGCGTAGCCTCCGAGCACCTCGTTGAAAATTTCATCAACAAACACGTTGCCGAGGCGCCGCAGCCTACCCAAAGACTTCAACTGGACTGCTGGAGCTGTCCACAGTACTGGCAAAAGCCCCATACCACTACTCCTGTAAGGCAGCCAGAGCAGGACGTTAGGAAAAGATCCTGGTAGATCTAGACCTGTGCCACTTGTCGACTTTTTGTGACTGAGAAAGAACAGCGAGGGAGTTGGAAAGGAGGTATAACTGGCGTGATACTACCAGTTCTTTGTAGCATTTTATTCTCTGAAGCGGCTTTAACGACGCCTTCATCAACAACCGGGCAACAGAGTCACTGTATTTGTCCTCCAGTAGAGGACCCTTACTGACAGACAAGGAGACCCCGAGATACTTCACAACACCTCCTCTTCCCAAAGAATCCATGCGTGCTCCTGCAATTTCCACAGGTGGTGCACCGTAGTCGAACCAGCCGGTTTCGCTGTTCCATCGCCAACCGAAATACTGTGTTTTCCGAGGATTTAACGTGAGACCAACTGACGTCATGTACGTCTCAACCATCTGCAGCAGTCGTGTTAGAGAAGAATGGTTCTCGGAAAACACCAGCAAATCGTCAGCGAAGGCCATGGAGGCAGCCGAGGCCGCTCCAGCGTGATAACCAAACTCGGACTTGTTCAATTGGGCAAGAAGAGGGTCTAACACACAGTTGAAAAGAAAGGGTGACAAGGGGTCTCCTTGCTTTATACCTTGCCGTACAGCGACTCTGGCGCCGTCTGTTCTGCCGTTCAAGTGAAATGTGGTGGTATTGCCAGTATACAGTTCCTTATCCAGCTCCTGGAATAGTCGTGGCACGGCCTTGCCCTGAAGGGCTGAAAAGATGGAATTGTGACTCAAGGAATCAAAAGCTTTCCTAACGTCCAAGCTCGCCACATACAGGGGCTTATGTGTTCTTTTGGAGTGCAACATGATGCCCTGAAGAAGCAGAAGATTGGAGCTCGTGCTCCGGTCACTCTCAAACCCACTTTGCAAATCGTGAAAACGATTCTCAGCCGAAAGGAGGGACAATAAGATTTTGGAAAACAACCTAAGGACCAAGGGTGAGATCGTAATAGGCCTGAAATCGGAAGCCGATTCAGGCCTTGGCACCTTAGGGATAAAGATGGTTCTGGAATGTTTGAGCTCAGGTGGAACGACCACGAATTTCATGAAATTATTAAGCACAGCAGCGAGGACAACCACGGGAACCAGCTTCAACAGCTCAACAGTCGGAGTGACTGTTGAGCTGTTGAAGCGGGTTCCCGTGGTTGTCTGGACCAGGGAAAGTGCCATTCTTAAAGGAGCTCAAAGCCTCTCCCACTTCTGAGTCGGCAACAGGGCCGCAATACGCTTTAACCTTACTTCTAGACGAAGACACCGAGACACCGGTTTTGGAAGGAGAAGGGAAGAGTGGGTCATAAGTGGAGTGAACATCAGCCAACGTGACAGGGGAACTCACCCCCTCAGCTTGCAACTGGTGGACAAGGACCTTCGGTCCCATCCTGTAAAGACGCTGATGTTCACGGTACTTCTCTCTTCTTCTCGCTGCCTTCGTACTAGGCTGGGCTGTTTTAGTTGGCATAGTGCGTTGGTGTTTTGGATTGGGAAAGGCATTGAAAGCTCGGTAAATTCTTTCCAAATCAGTGTATTGCAGTGGTCCAGACAGAACCCTTTCAGCAAGGTCCCGCGGCAGTCCCGCCCTCTCAAGATCCTCCACACTGAGCTCAGTGACTTCGCCTTCTGACCTCATACTACTCTCAGACAAACATTGCTCTTGATTCAAAGATTCCTGCATTTCTTTGTAACGCACTGACCGTGCAGCCGCCAGTATTTGTGTGTACTTTGCTGTGCTTACCCCTGATGCTCATAAGTGAGCGGGTGGGGTAACGTTTCGACAGTTCAAGTTTAATAAATGGATGTTTTCCCAAATCTAGCTCAAGCACAGCAAGAAGATGCATTTCTGCCTTGGTCCAACGACCATAAGACATAGCAGGCCTCTCCGGCTCCGCCGCACCCGGAACGGCCAGCACCGCCCCGTGCGGACCCGACTCATCAACTTCGCAGTCCCCAGAACCGTCAGAATGTAAAGACTGTGAGTATTGAGGCTCGATGTTACGTCTCTGCCATTCGATCGGTTCAGAGACCAATCCTCGAGCTGTTTCGGCAAAGAGAGGAGGGGGCAATACCCCTGTCCGCCAGCAATTGAGCCAACTCTGACTCGCTCGTTGTCATAGGGGTGTCAGGCTCGCCAGCCACTACCACAAGGGAAGGACCGACTTCCGGCATAGCCGGACTTAGAATAACCTGCCCCGAAATACTCGATGCCTCCCCGAGGGGAGAACACCTCTCGTCGCTTGATGATGGAGCCGGCTTCGCCGGACTTAAGACACTTTGCTCCTTGATACTGCCACCCCCATCAGGAGAGCATGGAAGAACTTCTGGACTGGAACTGGGGACTGCAGCCGTCGACTCGCAAGACCCACCCGACGCGGCGCAAGCCGCCCCGGACGCGCCCGAGCCAGAGGGGTCTGCCTGGGATCTCAGCTTTCTTTTGCATTTAGTGTGATGTGATGATATGGTTTTACTTGAGTTGGAAGTTTTGTTCAAGCAAACACCACGCTTCCAGATGAGCCTTGTGTTGTGTGTAAGAAGGTAATGGCTGTCAAGTTTGGGTCGTGACGACACAGGAAGGTCACACAGGTGACATAAAAGACTGACTTGTGGTGGATAGATGGTAACCCATTCGTGGGTCGCCATCCTCAAATAAAAGACAAAACGCTCGCACTCAACGGAGCAGGTGTAGGCCCCCTGTGCTATGAACAGGGAGACCCAAAAGAAAAGAAAACTGAGGTTTCACCTGCGCCAGGCCAAAGGCCTGCGCTCCCCACTTGGCCGGCTATGCAAAGAGCAGAGCCGTTACCACCCGGCACCACGAGGAGGTGGGGGAGCACTTGTGACACACCGTACAGAACACTTCGCAAGAACACAGAAAAGAAGCAGCGAAAAAGGTGTGCCACGCCGGGCCTTTATGGGCCTGGCGTGGCACATGCGTCGAATGGCGTTTATTTGGCTAAAAACTAAAATGTCCCCGAAGGGTAAAAGAGCGCCCAGCCTAAAAGGTCAGGCCCGACCTTTTCAGGCCAGCGATGATCTGCCATTGGGCCCCAGTGGTCTCCCCTTAGCTGTGCTGAAGTGGAAATTGAAATAAAAGAGGGTAAAACTGTCCCAAGCTTAAAAACTGCAGGCTAAAAACTATAGCGTACCAGAGGAACTTTTTAGATCTTCTTGTTAAAACGTGACAAGCAGATGAGGCTGCCGACGAGTGCCTTGGCCGCCAACCAGCCCATATCACTCTTGGAAAGGCCCAAGGTCTGTGAGGTCCTTCTAGTGCTGCCGCACGTCCCACCACGCGCCCCGAAGCATAAGCCAGCCACTGTAACCCTCTTATCAGGGAAAGAGACTGTTAAGACAGAGTACTTTGCCACTTTTCCCTGATTAACTAGTTCGAGGGCGGTGGGGGACGCATCCCACGCAACTGCTACATCCACGATTAGAACCTCCTCTCCTTTGGACACGATGATGTCTGGTTTCAGACGTGTTCCATCCACGGCAGTCAGAAAATTGTGTCGCTCAATCCGGGGCAAGTTAATTCTGTCGCATTCCTGGAGAATATGATAGGCTGTCTCCACCTTGTCTTTGCAGAATCGACATTGCACTGCCCCGGGATTGGTAGACTGTTTGTTGGAGAGTGCCCTTGTTGGATATAAGTTCGACCGCAATCGGAGAAAGAACACAGTATTTTCCCCTGCCGTTACTCCATACTTTGTGAGTTTGTGCCTCAGATGCACGATCCTAATGTGGGAGAAAAGTGTCGAATGACTTGAATGGCGTTTATTTGGCTACCGAAAGAACACAGTATTTTCCCCTGCCGTTACCCCATACTTTGTCAGGTTGTGCCTCAGACGCACCATCCTAATGTGGGAGAAAAGTGTGGAATGACTAGAATGGCGTTTATTTGGCTACCGAAATAACACAGTATTTTCCCCTGCCATTACGGCATACTTTGTGAGTTTATGCCTCAGTGCGCGATCCTATAATGTGGGAGAAAAGCGTCGAATGACTAGAATGGCGTTTATTTGGCTAAAACTAAACTGTCCCCGAACGGGGTAAAAGACTGGGCCAAGCCCGGCAATGCATGAAACACGAACCCTCCCGGCCGCGTTGTGTTGACACCATCCGCCGCTCTTGCGACCCTGGTTGATATAAAGAATAAAAACAATACAACCGAACAGCCCTACAAGCTAAAACTTCCAAACAGGGAGACAGGAAGACTCAATGAATTAAACTTTACGAATAAATCGGGACAAACAAATCACACTACCTAATCGCTGCGGGGTCGTCGGCGTGCTTGTTAAACAAGGCTCTGCACGGGTAGGGCCTTAATCTTGTCACCTTCTTTGAGATGCCTTGACGCGGAACTTAGCCAGTGGCTCGCCAGCGGGTCACTTTCGTAAGCAAAGATGGATTTATTGTAGTATCTTCCCTTCATATCCACCATCCAACGACCGTGGGCTTCCTGAAGCAGTCTGTCGAGTTCTTTAGCGTTGGTTACACCCGTGGGTACGGAGAGCTTTCGGCAGAGGGAGTCAATATGAGTCACCAAGACTTCGTTCCCGATGGAATCCACGAAGGAGCTTCCCAATCGCTGAAGGCGGGCCAATGCTTTAATCTGAACAGATACCGCCGTAAAAGCTAGTTGCAGCATACCCAATCCGCCTCTTCTGTTCGGCAGCCAGAGATGGGAAGTTGGAAAGCTCCCTGGTACTTGGAGGAACTTCTTAGCATCCTTGACGTGCATCGCATCTAGCTTCTGAATTTGACCCAGGACGTTTATAGAATTTGCCACAGTATAAAGCCGCCGTTGAACGATGAGCTCTTTGTAGCAGTGGAGCCTCTGAAAGGGCTTGAGGGCAGCCTTATCGATAGTGTCCTTGATATCCCGGATCTTGGCGTCGTCGAGAGAAGGTGCCTTGTGGATTAAGCCCCAGGTACTTAGAGGGCTCCTCTCTGGTTAGAGGCCTAACCACCTCGCCGCAGACGATTATGGGTCTAACATCGTACCGAAACCAGTCCCTCTGGCTGGACCAGGTCCAGCCAAAGTACTGTGCCTTCCTTGGGTTGACCTCGAGTTGGACCTGTCTGAAGTAGCCCTCGGCCATCTTTATTAATTCCTACAGAGCCGCATGGTTGTCGGAAAAGATGATCACATCATCGGCGAACGCCATCGCGGCAGCTGTCCCCTGAAAAGCCTGGAAACCAAGGCCGGAGGTCTTCAGGAGATGGAGAAGCGGGTCCATTATGCAGTTGAACATAAAGGGAGATAAAGGATCCCCCTGCTTTACTCCTCTCCTGAGGGATATTCTTTTGCCGTCGGACTTCCCCTCCAGCCAGAAGGCCTGTGATGCATCTTAGCGTATTTCATCACGCCCTGGAGAAGGAGGAGATTGCTCGAGGTGCTTTTATCCACCTGGAACCCACTCTGAAGCTCGTGGAATGAAGTGGACGGGGTGAGTCTCTGTAGCAGAATCTTGCTGTACAAACGCAGCAGCTGGGACGACACAGTAATAGGGCGGTAGTCACCTGGGCCGGTTGGCTTTGAACGCATGGGGACGAAAACCGTTCGAGATTCCTTGATGTCGGCCGGCACACATTTGTGTCTCAAAAAGTTCGTGAGCACTGCCGCCAAGACGTCAGATGGAACGCGTTTAAGGCCCTGCACCGTAATTCCATCAGGGCCGGGGGCGGCACGCTGCTTCGATGCTGCCAAACATCGTTCCACTTCGTCGGCCTCAATCGGCGAAAAGGGGACAAGCATCGGTCCGTCGATTGCGGGAACCCGGACCTCCTTGGACGAGGGAGAGGAGAAAACCATGTCGTATTCGTCGTGTAGGTCTGATGTCGTCCCCTGGTAGCCGCCAGCTTCTGCCATGAGTTCGTGACATAGGACCTTAGGCCCTTTAGCATAAAGCCTTTGGTGTTGCTTGAATCTGGCTCTCCGACGTTCGTTTCTTGCCTTGGGCTGCCTCATATCGTTGCGTGGAGGCCTCTTTCCACTCGTCCTTGCCCGCTCCACCCCGAAAGTCTTGTAGATACCGTCGATATCATGCCCCTGTAAAGGGCCACTCATAATCCTCTCCATCAAGTTCTCGGAGAGCAGGCCACAGACCGGAGCTGCTCCCTGTGTTATCGATGTGGCAGGCGCAGTAAGCATATCTTCGGGCGTAAGGGCCGCTATGCGGCGCTCCTCTTGCTCGCGTAAACCTCGCAGCAGCAGCTTGTACCTGTTGGAATGCCGCATCATCCTGATGCTCTGGAGGGAACGGTGAGGGTATCTCGTGTGCAGTTCCTGATTCATAAAGGGGTGAGACCCCAGGCCGATCTCAGCTGGAGCCATGAGCGTTAATTCGGCTTCCGTCCATCGCCCGTATGAAATCACCCCCGGGCCGCCCCCGCCCGCCCCGACTCGGACGGAATCGGACAAACCCGGCCCCGGGGCCGAGCCTCTCATATTTTTTTCGGGAGGTCGGTCCTCTGTGCCTGCATGACGAATGTTCATAACGCAGGGACTAGCCTGCGAGACCCACTGTGGCCCATCCCACTGAGGAGTGAGGTCCTCTTGCGCCAGCAAGGACGCCAAATCAGATATGCTAGGTGAAGATGGCACAGGACCTGTCGTAGCAAAGACCATCCCTTCGTCGATCATGGGCCATACAACCTCTTGGGCCGCCCCAGTGATCGGCTCAGCCCCCGTGTCGGGCAAATCCGACCCCGCCCCGATCGCAGGCCGACGAAAGCCGCCCGACGGCGACCCCGTCCGGTCAGTAGTCTGGTTAACATGGTCAACACTTTCAGGTATCTCGTGGCTAAATTGAGGATTTTCAGATACTTCGGTCGCTGACTCTTGCACTGCAGACCTCGGTGAAGGATCTTGCCTCTGCTGACCTGATGTCTCATCCTGTTCTTGTACCGGGATAGTCGGTCTCTGCCTTCTGCGGCATTTGGAGTAGTGCGAGGACATACTCTTTGCAGAGTAGAGGATCTTCTCCTGGCATTTGTCGCATCGCCATCTTATCCTTGTAGCGTGTTCACTGACGTTGTGCCTCTCAAGCTTCTCTCGCGATGTCAAGCGAGTCTGGCATTCTCCACAGACTAATTCTGACGATGGGAATTAAACTTCTCGGACTTCCATTTGACTTGTAATCTCCTTGTCTGGCCAGGTAAGAGCGTTGCCCGTCCAGGTTACGACGTGGATGGCTTAAAAACTTCGATCACGGGGTTCTTTCACTCCCACCACGGCTTATGCCGTGGGCAGTCCGTTAGCAGGCTGCTGCTGCCGTTGCCCAGGGGGTGCCACGAGAAGGCCGGACCGCCCGTGACTCAGGGTACACCCAAAAACCTCTATTCGAGAGCACCAATAAATCGCACAGCAACGCAATCGAATAATACCTGAGTCACGCCCCCCATTTGAAAGAACACAGTATTTTCCCCTGCCGTTACCACATACTTTGTGAGTTTGTGCCTCAGATGCACGATCCTAATGTGGGAGAAAAGTGTCGAATGACTAGAGTGGCTTTTATTTGACTACCGAAAGAACACAGTATTTTCCCCTGCCGTTACCCCATACTTTGTGAGTTTGTGCCTCAGTGCACGATCCTATAATGTGGGAGAAAAGCGTCGAATGACTAGAATGGCGTTTATTTGGCTAAAAACTGCAATGTCCCCAAAAGTGGGGTTAAAAACTGGACCAAGCTTGGAGTTGAGTGCTGTACGTGCGCAAGTACAAGTACGAGCGCCGCACGGTTTGTGGCACCCAGACGCCGGTCTTAGGAGCCCAGGTGTAAAATAAAGTAAAAGAGGGATAAAACTACATAAAACCAAACTGTCCCGTACTAAAACACTGGGAAAACCGCGTATGGATAAAACCTACATCCTGCTGAGAAGACCTCACACCATCTTAACGAATCGACTGAGACAGATTAAACTGCCGATGAGGGCCTTTGCCGCCAGCCAGGCCACATCTGCAGTTGTAAAACCGAGTTCTCTGCAAACCCTTCTAGTTGATGGACAGGTGAGACCGCGCGCCCCGAACACCATTCCTGTTATACTGACGTCCTTGCCAGGGAAGCATTCGCGGAGGGGCTCGTACTTAGCAGCCTTTTCCAGTACCTTCTTTTCGGGACTGGCTACACTCCCGTCCCGGGCGACAGCGAGGTCAACAATAGTGACCCGCTCCTGTTCTTGCACAACAATATCGGGCTTTAACCTAGCCCCCTGGGCGATGTAAACCCTCTCCTGGGCTATTTGGGCTTGTGGGCTGTACTTCCCTACGAGACGAGCAACCTGATCACACAGGAAATTATGACGCTCAACGCGCGGGCCGTGTACTCGTTCGCAAAATTGCAGGATGTGAGCTGGGGTTTCATTGGCCTCCTTGCAATGATGGCAGAGCCTTTCGCGGGGGTCACTAGCGTGTTTATTATAGAGCGCACGACAGGGATAAATTCCTGTACGTAGACGCAACCCCTTAATCCGGTCTCCATCCTTGAGAAGACGCGAATCGGAGTGAAGCCACCGGTTAGAAAGTGGATCGTTCTCATGAGCAAAGTTAGACTTGTTCTTGTAGTTATTCTTGGCCAAGTGAAACCAGGTGGCATGAGCGGTTTGTATAACTCTGTTCAGGACACGGGAAGCCGAAATTCCAACGGGAATGCCGATATAGCCACAGAGTGTTTCCATATGAACGCCGAGGACGGTGTTGAAAATCACATCCACAAAAGGGTTGCCAAACCTCTGGAGCCGCGCCAAGGACTTAATTTGGACCTGGGTGGCAACAAATGCAAGTTGAATCACGCCAAGTCCCCCCTTCTTTGTGGGCATCCATATATGTGAGGTCGAGAAAGATCCCGGGAGGTGCAACATGTCTTTGGCTTGGCGCATATTCACCTTGTCAGTCTTTTAGGCGTGTCCAATGCCTCCCAGAGAGTTGGCTAGTGTGTAAAGCTTCCTTTGGACCACCAGCTCCTTGAAGCATCGGAGGCGCTGGAACGGTTTTAGAGCAGCCTTTCTTATGACCTCCATCACTTCTTCTGCCTTTTCATCCACCATAGAAGGGCCTCTGTGAACGTGCAGACGCAGGCCGAGGTATTTAATGGGCGTGTCTCGCTTCACTGGGAGAATGGCTGAGCCGGCAACACGAATGGGGGCAACGTCGTAATCAAACCATCCACGATCGCTGGACCAGGTCCAAACGAAGTACTGAGCCTTAGTCCTAAGAGTCCTAATGGACTGGCAAACCAGCTCGAACCACTGGAACCAACCAACTTGAACCAAGGACCGCCCCGACCGCTCTACATTTCCTACCCGGAAACATCTCAGCCAGACATGAATATTTAGCTGACTTTTCGCTGGCCTTCTTCTCAAGATTTTGAACAGAAGAATCCCATGCAATAGCCACATCCACCACAACCACTTCATGCCCCCTGTCTAAAACAAGGTCTGGTTTGAGTTGGGCGCCAGCAAACGAGTAGACCTTCTCCGGAAACAATGGTAGCTGGGGAATACTTGGAGACAAGTCTCTGAAATTGAGTAGCAATAAAGTTGTGGCGCTCGACTCTGGGGCCCGGCGTCGGAAACTTGGCGCCCCCATCGCCCGGCAGCAGCTGCAGTAGCCCCCTCCTGCACCAACGGTTGGGTCGCCGCAGGAGGGAGACCCCCACGTATAGCTGTGCGTGCCTTTCCCGTGTCTGGGGAAAAGGGGAGCCTGGCGGTTGAGTGGACCCGGAGGTTGTTTCGGACCCTTCGGGGCCCCTCCGGGAAAGCAATACACCGCTTTGGCCCCTGCTTCGCATGGTCGGGTGGTCCTGGAAGGCCCGGCCAGGATTATTCAGCTAGTCGCCATCTCCCTTTTCATTACTTTTTCTTCCTTGGTCTCCTTCCTTCTCTCCTTTTCCTCCTTTCACCTTCTTTGGCGGCAAGGGTCAACCTTGGGCAGTCTTTCATTCTCCAGAAGCTGCACTAGGGTATAGTGCAGGGGAAGTGTTAACGTGCAGACCGTACGTTCCCCTGGTTGGGCTCGGTGGTGGGCGGCACCCCACTGCACTGAATTACATACATATCTTTATGGATTCAGCCAGCACAAAAAATCATGATCGACCCTTGAAAAGGGGTCGCACCGATAGAGTTAGACTTGATGTCGTAGGTTTAAACCCGGAACCCGGTTCCCCAAAGTACTTGTGATAAAATCTGACAATGAATCCAAACCCCTTGCGAAAGTATCACCATTTCTAATAGCAAAGGAACTTGAGAAACTGCTAGGCAAGTCTTACAATGCTAAAAAGCTAAACACTGGGGATCTTCAGGTTGAAGTCCACACAAAACAACAGAGTACCGCACTCCAAGCAGTGAAACAGGTTGGTGACATCAAAGTTACAGTCACAACACACCGCACCTTAAACATAGTGAAAGGCGTGATCTCCGAGGATGAACTCCTTTCTTGTTCTGAAGTAGAGATCGAGGAAGGATTGAAGGATCAACGATCAAATGTACGACCATTCATTCCAAACCCCAGACCATGCTTTAAATGCCAACGTTTCGGCCATAGCTCCCATATGTGTCGTGGACAACAAGTTTGTCCAAAGTGTGCCGGTAATGACCACCCACCGGAGTCGTGTAGCAACGAATTTCACTGTGTAAATTGTCAAAGCGGCCATCCAACATATTCGAGGTCATGCCCACGCTGGAAAGACGAAAAAGATATACTTTCTCAGTACAGCAAGAACTTCCTGCTCGTGAAGCAACAATGCGAAAGACACCAATCAAAGGTGGGGAGAGGCATTCGTATAACCAGCCTCTTACAATGGTGGAACTCCTGCGAGCACTGTCTTCAGTAAAAATCAGTGCTCCTGGATCAGACCGTATCACATATTCCATGCTTATGCACCTGTCAGACCCCGCAGGGGCGTCTGCTCTTGCAGGCGTTTGGTGGGTTGCGACACCACGGACCCGAGCACAAGTGGTTTGGAGCCACTCACGTGACGGCTGTGCGTGGCTTAGCCGTAACCGGGGAAAAGGAGGTCCTGGTGGCTGAGCCAATGCTGAGGTTTTGGACCGTTATGGCCCCTCAGTGGAGGCAACACTCCACTTTGGCTCCCGCTTCTCGCAGACGGTACCCTCGGAGTGACCCGACCGGGGGAAATCAGTCAGTTGCCTTTTCCTAACTTCCTCAATTCTTTTACTTTTCTGTCACCTTTGCCTGTCCTAAATTCTACCTTTTCCTGATTTCCGCTCATTCCAGGCAGCGAGGGTTAACCTTGTGCATCGAATCACCCTTGGTTACGCTGCATAGGGTTAGCAGCGGTGTACGGCTAACGTGTCAACCATTTATCACGTTCCCTCGTTGGGCTCGGTGGTGGGCGGCCGGCGCCACTGCCGAAACAATCGGCAATCATATGGGTTCCAAGAAAATTCAAGCTTCTGATCGTCCTCCTAAACGTGGACGCACCGAAGAAATCTCTGTAGGGCTTGTCAAACCCCAACACTCATTCCCGAAGTTTCTTGTGATACACTCTGAAAACACACAAACCACTGTGGGCAGCATATCCCCTTTCATTGTTGGTAAAGTACTGAGCAATGCTGTAGGCCCAAAATACAAAGCAAGGAAATTGTCCTCTGGAGACCTGTTGGTCGAAGTACAGGACATTATCCAAAGTACAAACCTCTTAAAAGTGACCACCATCATGGACATTCCGGTAACAGTCACAGCTCACCGCTTCCTGAACACTACTCGAGGCGTAATATCCTCAAACGAACTGTTAAACATATCTGACAATGATATTCTTGAAGGGTTCCAGGACCAGAATGTAACATCTGTACGCAGAATCATGATCCGTCGAGATGGAAATGAAATCCCCACCAAGCACCTTGTTCTAAGTTTTGAGTCAACTGTTCTTCCGGAAACACTGATAGCCGGTTATATCGTATGTAGAGTGCGACCACACATACCAAATCCGAGACGATGTTTCCACTGCCAGCGTTTCGGACACAGTTCACAGGTATGCCGTGGGAAGCTGACATGTGCGAAATGTTCCGAATCAGATCACAGTAATGACACCTGCGAAAACCAGAAAGTACAATGTATCAATTGTAAAGGAGAACACCCAGCATACTCACGCTCTTGCCCGCAGTGGAAACTTGAGAAGGAGATTGTAACACTGAAAATCAAAGAGAACATTTCTTTCCCTGAAGCTCGAAGAAGGGTATCCTTCTTCAAGAGTACCCCTTATGCTCAGGCTGTGCGCCAGGGGGCAACAGCAGGCCTGAGTACACCACCCACAGTGATTCCCCGAGAGTCCAGTGGGACACCAGTTGCCCCCCAGGCGCGGACATGTTCCGCGCCAGCCAGAGAATCACAGCGACCAGGAAACCCGCCTGATCGATCCCCCTTTGGTTGTGTGCCAACGGAGGAGGCTATGGAGACAACTCCCAGCACGTCTGGACACACAGGCACACAACATAACTCTAACAAAGCTTTGACACCGAAAGAACCACGACAAATACCTGAAAAAGGAAGGAAACCACGAATTACAGGACCCAAAAAAGACAGTTCAACATAACATGCAAAACAGAACCTTCAGATTTAAACTTCTCTTACTTTCATGTATGATGACTGTTTCCATTCTACAGTGAAACTGTCGTGGTGCCATACATAACTATGATGATATCTGCTACTTATTAGACAGACATCGACCGCATTTGTTCTCCTTGCAGGAAACAATGCTGAGTAAAAGACAAACAACACTGTTCAAACATTACACAACCTTCCGCAAGGACAGGGACAACAACGCTGGAGGAGGTGTAGCTATAATAGCGAACTCTGGTGTAATCGTCAAAGAGGTAAAACTAAACACTCCCCTAGAAGCTGTAGCTGTTAGGGCGCAGCTCAAGACCCTAACCACTGTTGTATCCCTGTACATGGCACCAAATAGCCATCCTACATTTTGTGATCTTGTCAATTTAGTCAAACAGCTGCCAAAACCGTTCCTTATATTGGGAGATCTTAATGCTCACCACCAACTCTGGGGCAGTGAGCGAACAGATGGACGTGGGAAATTAATCGAACAACTTTTAGACACCACAGACATTTCTTTCTTGAATGATGGTAGTCCAACGTATTACAGCTCAACACACAGGAACTTTTCTTGTATTGATCTATCACTTGCATCTCCAGGGCTGTCGCTAGACTATACCTGGAATGCCATCCAAAATCCGTATGGCAGCGATCACTTTCCGGTTCTTCTGGAGACGACAGTGAGTCCTCCAACTCTACAGGTACGTCCTCCACGATGGAAGCTGTCAGAGGCGAACTGGCCAGCCTTCAGAGAGCATGCCATAATCAATCGTGAAATGACAAAACACTTACCGGTAGACCAAGAAAACCATACTATCACAAAGGTTATCCTCGACGCAGCTATGACAGCCATCCCACAAACCAGTGGGACGGTAAGACAACGGCCAAAGCCTTGGTGGAATGAGGAATGTCGTAAAACGAGGCAGGCTCAGAACAAGGCGTGGAACGTTTTCAAACGCTATCCAACACTGGGCAATCTGGTATCATTCAAAAGGGCAAAAGCGAAAGCTAGATACACTAGAAAGCAAGCTAGGAAATCTTCATGGCAGAAGTATGTCACAAGTATAAACAGCCAGACTCCTGCAAAAGTTGTTTGGGAGAAAATACGAAAAATGCATGGTGAAAATCGGGCTTTCACTGTTCCACTTCTTAGGGCAAATAATTCGTGGAGCACTTCACTAAAAGATCAAGCAGATCTTTTGGGTAAACACTTTTCTGAAGTGTCAACCCAGGAGAATTTTTTTTGAACTGGTACCAGTTGAACTGTGTTATCGAACAGGGACCAGTTCAACCGGCCCCAGATCAACTGGTACCAGTTGGGACAACTGGTCCCTGTTCGATAACACAGTTCACCCAGTCCCAGTTGCAACCGGTCCCAGTTGAGACTGGGACCGGTGAGAAACCAGTTGGGCCAACTGGTACCAGTTGAGACTGGGACCGGCCAGAAACCAGTTGGGCCAACTGGTACCAGTTGATCGAACTGGTCCCTGTTCGATAACACAGCTCACCCAGTCCCAGTTGAACTGGTCCAGTTGCAACTGGGACTGGGTGAACTGTGTTATCGAACAGGGACCAGTTCGATCAACTGGTACCAGTTGGCCCAACTGGTTTCTGGCCGGTCCCAGTCTCAACTTGTCCCAGTTGGACCAACTGGTTTCTAACCGGTCACAGTCTCGACTGGAACTGGTTGCAAACCTCATTGTTGAGCTGGGACCGGTTGAAGTGGCTTCACTTAGAGCGGCCTGTTCGGACATAGGTTAGCTTGTATGTAACCGGTGCCCCTTTGCAGAATCGCTGTAGATCCAAAGAACTGCAATGCAAAATTGCATTTTATTTGTAGTCAAACATTACACATATTCTAATGTACATGTAGCGTAACTATAACGTAATTAAATTATAGCAGTAGATGAACTACAGAGTTACATGGAATAGATAATACTTCATGGTTGGTTGCTCCCTTGCTTGACTGCCTTGTGGACATCTTGAACCATTCAACAAAGTATTTTAGATGTTCTTAATAGCACACGATGCATCGATATTTTCCTTTGAGCCCCAGCAGCCAGCAGCTAAGGTTTCTGGAAAGTTGAAAAGGCACAAGTGAATATGCACTCAATTGCAACATGTAACTGTGGTGTGTGCCTGGACAATCACTCAATCTGAGCAGTCGTGGCCCCGGAAAGTACGCGAATCTCTCAACATTTCCGTTGTGCAGTAGTTGGACCTTTCAACTAAGAGATTCGCCGGCTTTCGGGGGAATGAGTACTACTCTGCGCACTACGCTAGTTCGACAACATCCGTGATGCGAAGGATCTAAAACACGAGAATGAACGAAAAAAAAAGCAAAAACAAAAACATGAATGAAAAAAGTTGCTGGTAACGTTAACATAAACCGGATGTTACTCGTAAAACGTGAAAGGTGTCACGAATGTGACGCAGAACAAAGAGAAGCGGTTGTAGGGGAAGTAATATTTCTAAATGGTGCACAAGGGAAAAGCACTTAAGTATATAGTACTCACGATATAAAGCTGTCTCCACAGTTGTAGTCGAGCTGTAATCCTATAACACCCACCCGCCCGGCCCCTAGCGCTCATTGTATTGTCGCACTGTCGTAACTTGCAGAAAAATCCTTTAGATTATAAAACCAACGCCTGTGTCACACATCACGCTAAGAACATACCGGGCAATAATCGCTGTACAAGCATGCTGCTAAGCAAGCGACCGCTGCACAGTAAACGCATGATTCATCGCGGGAGCAGGAACGCATAAAATACAACTATAAGAGTTCAAAAATAACTTTCGTTAACACTAACGAACTTTACCAAAAATTGAAATATGATTATTTCTACTAATCAAGTTACTTTTTGATCGTTTTTATAACTTCATCTTGCAATCTTCATATTAACCTGTCCTGGCACTGAAACCGAAACTTCCCCCAAATATGTAGACTGGTCCAGTTCGAACTGGCACCACCTCACTTCCAGTTGCTACCAGTCCAGCTTGAACTGGTACCAGTTCACTTTCCAGTTGCCGCCATCCCAGCTTAAACTGGTTGCACACAGTGCCCACTTGCCACCAGCCCAGCTTGAACTGGTACCAGTTCACTTTCCAGTTGCCGCCAGCCCAGCTTGAACTGGTACCTGTTTACTTCCCAATCGCTACCAGTCCAGTTTGAACTGGTACCACAAAGTGCCCAGTTGCCACCAGCCCAGCTTGAACTGGTACCAGTTTACTTTCCAGCTGCCACCAGTTTGGTACCAGTTGGTTCCAGTTCACCACCAGTTGGTGCGAACTGGGAACGAGCTGGTACCAGTTGACTTCCCAGCTGAAATTTTCGCCTGGGAAGTTCTGCTGGGTACTCAGACAATTTGATAAGGCACAAAGAAAAATCCGAGCGAAAGAAACTCTTAGCGTCCAAGGATAGGGCTGAATACAACTGCGAGTTCACGATGCACGAATTGGAAACTGTGCTATCCAGTTGTAAACACATGGCAGTAGGCCCAGATAGTATCCATTACAGTATGATACAAAATCTTCCCAGTTCCTCCCTTCAGTCATTGCTTGGTTTCTTTAACAGAATTTGGAAGGAGGGCATAATACCCAAAGATTGGAAAACTGCTATCGTCATACCGATACTTAAACCCAAAAAGGACCGATGTCGTGCAGAAAATTACCGCCCAATAACACTGACAAGTTGTCTCTGCAAAACATTTGAGCGACTTGTCAACAACCGATTAGTGTACATCTTAGAAATTGCACACAAAATAGATCGTTTCCAATGTGGGTTTCGACGTCACAGATCAACACTCGATCACTTAACACGACTGGCAACACAGATTAGAGAAGCTCATGTGAGTAAACAATATTGCTTCTCTGTATTTTTTGATCTTATGAAGGCTTACGACACAACATGGAGATACGGAATCCTTCAAGACCTTATAAATTGTGGAATAGGAGGTAACATGTTCCGATGCATTAAAGACTTCCTTTCTCAACGAACGTTTCGTGTTCGCCTTGGAAACACACTCTCAGATGTGTATGTGCAAGAAAACGGAGTCCCTCAAGGAAGTGTATTGAGTGTCACACTTTTTGCACTCAAGATTAACTCAGTCGCCAGCATTATTCCCTCAACGATTCAGTACTCCTTGTACGTGGATGACTTACAGATAAGCTTTGCTTCTTGTAATCTTGCTATATGTGAACGGCAGGTGCAGATTACCATCAATCGTTTGACTAAATGGGCAGACGAGAACGGCTTTAAGTTCTCCACTGAGAAAACTGCCTGTGTTTGCTTCTCGCGCAAACGTGGTGTGCATCCTGAACCCAATCTTTCTCTTCACGGAGAGAGGATACCGGTTAAACCTCAGTATAAGTTCCTTGGCTTAATATTTGACTCAAAGCTAACATTTGGACCACACATTCGTGACTTGAAAATACGTACACAGAAAGCATCAAATATTCTCAAAGTTCTTTCTCACAAGTCATGGGGCACCGATAGAGCATGCTTACTCCGCGTATATCGATCTTTGATACGGTCCAAGTTAGATTATGGAAGTATCGTCTATGGGTCAGCTCGGCCATCCACACTCAAGTGCATTGATCCTGTTCACCACTCGGCTATCAGGATGGTAACAGGGGCATATCGCACGTCTCCAGTCCAAAGTTTATATGTCGAATGCTTTGAACCGTCTTTAACACTTCGAAGGAAGTTTTTAACTCTATCTTATGTCCAAAAGGTTTTATCGCTGTCAGATCACCCTTGTCATTCCATCGTTGAAAACAATCGCAGAAGGGATTTGTTCCAAAATAAACCAAGGTCCATCCCAACTATTGCAGTTCGAGCTAAAAGTATAGCCGAGGAATTTGGGTTGGAGCTCACACCAGAACACATTCTTTCACACAGGGATGACTTCGCTCCATGGAAGAAAAAGGAGATCAGGTGTAATTTTGAGCTGGGCAAATACGACAAGAAACTTACGTCTTCCTTTGTTATTAAAGCAGAGTTCCTGGAAATAAAGAACACTTATAGAGGTTTTGCAGAATTCTATACAGATGGCTCTAAGTCACCTTACCGTGTTGCTGCAGCAGCAGTGACAAGGACAGGTCACGTGAGCTCTGTCAAGATTAATCCCAAAGCCAGCATGTACACTGCAGAGATACACGGAGTGCTGCTTGCACTTGAATGCATAGAAAAAGGAAAGGAGAAAAGGGCAGTCATCTACACAGACTCCAAAAGTTTGATGATGGCAATCAAAACAAAACAACCAGCTAAAAATGCACTTTTGCACCATCTTTTGTTGTGTATCCAAAGACTTATCCAGAAAGGATATAATATACATTTCTGTTGGGTACCAAGCCATGTTGGTATCTCAGGGAACGAGCTTGCCGATGCTACGGCGAAAGGAGCGGAAACTGAGGTGCAAATTATGGCTATACCATTCCAGGATCACCGAACAGTGCTTAGGAGAGCCATGCTATCGTTATGGCAGGAGAGCTGGAATAAAGAAACCAAGAACAAGTTACACATGATTAAACCAGCAGTTAATGAATGGGGTAGCAGTTACAACAAAAACAGATTTTATGAAGTTACATTTGCAAGACTTCGGATTGGACATACCAACATGACGCATCTTCACTTACTGTTAGGTGAAGAACAGCCAGAATGCCATCATTGTTGCGAACCTTTGACAGTAATACATATTCTTCTGACATGTCCTTTATATGAACATCATCGCCGCACATACTTCTCGACGTTTTATCGGTATCACATCCCTTATCACCCTTCTCTCCTGCTGAGTGAGGAACCAGTTGTGCCACACATAAATGTCATCAAATTTTTAGAGACCACTAAGCTTATGAGTAGCCTGTAAAAGCTTAGTTCATTTATTAGTTTTTAGAGCATCTATTTTATGATGTGCTAAACAGTATTTTTATTAATCCATCCATACCCATTAATTCACCTTGTGCTCACATTCGTCATTGATTTGGCGCTTTTTGGCCTTAGTTGCCCTCGCGCCACTAAACTTCCAACTACACACACACACACACACCTGTCAGAGGGATCAAAACAAAGTCTGCTCAAACTCTTCAATAAGATCTGGGACAATGGGCAGACGCCATCATCATGGAAGATGGCTACAGTTATCCCATTGCTGAAACAAGGCAAAGATCCCTCAAACCCATCCAACTACAGACCTGTAGCCCTCACAAGTTGCCTAGGGAAAACGTTTGAGCGAATTGCCAACCATCGCCTGGTACACTACCTCGAACAAAATGGGTTATTAGACAAATACCAGTGTGGGTTCAGAGCGGGGTGTTCCACTGTTGACCACCTTGTTCGCTTGGAAACATCCATCAGAGAAGCCCTTGTGAGAAGGCAGCACTGCGTGTCAGTTTTCTTCGATCTGCGGAAGGCTTACGATACCACTTGGCGGTATGGTATCCTTCGGGATTTATACTCTGTTGGAATACGTGGTAAACTGTTGCAATGTATCACTGACTTCCTTCGGGGACGCACCTTCAGGGTCAAACTTGGCACAACACTGTCACGCCCATTTGTACAGGAAAATGGCGTCCCGCAGGGATCTGTGCTCAGTGTCACCCTGTTGATTCTTAAAATGAATTCCATTGCAAATGTCATTCCCCCTTCGGTTACATACTAGCTGTATGTGGATGATGTTCAAATTTCATGCTCTTCTGCTAGCATATCGAGATGTGAAAGACAACTTCAAATCACCAGCAATAACCTCGTAAAGTGGGCAAATGAGAACGGCTTCAAATTCTCAGCTGAAAAAAACTGTCTGTGTCCCATTTTCGAGAGTCATAGGGATGTTCCCTTATCCCTCGCTTAGAATGAACCGTCAAGAACTTGTTGTGAAGAGCGAACACAAATTCCTTGGTGTCATCTTTGACAAAAAACTTACATTTCTTCCCCACATCAAGGACTTGAAAACTAGATGTGTGAGGGCATTGAACCTTCTTAAGATTATCGCCCACAGATCCTGGGGTGCAGACCGTGAAACGCTGCACCGCATCTACAACTGTGTTGTCAGGGCTAAACTCGACTATGGGTGCATAGTGTACTGGTCAGCCCGACAGTCTGCTCTTAAATGCATAGATCCTGTCCACCACCACGCTTTGCGATTAATCCTGGGAGCATTCCGAACATCGCCTATGCAAAGTCTCTATGTGCAATGCAATGAGTGGTCTCTCGAAAGACGACGGGCCTACCTTGGAATCCTCTATGCACTAAAAATTTCCAGCTACACAGAACACGCCGCACTCTCATGTGTTACGGAGACTCGTTTTGAGCAAACGTTCTTGAACAAGCCAAGAGTAATTCGTCCATTTAGCTTGCGAACACGGCAGAATGCTGAATTGTACAGTTTTACGCTAGATTATTCCTCACTTTCAAAATGTAATGAAAGAATACCTGCTTGGCAGCTAGTTATACCGTCAAACGTTTCCTTAACAAGGTACAACAAGAGAAACACAAACACTGTAGTTTTGAAGCAGGAGTTTGAGACTTTGAGGGAAAGTTTCGACGACGATACTGCCTTCTATACGGATGGATCAAAGAGTGAAGCTGGTGTATCGTGCGCTATGGTAACGGAGAACGTCACAAGGGCTAGCCGCTTACATAAGAAATTTTAAATTTTCAGCGCTGAAATGATTGGCCTGATGCTAGCACTGCGCCTCATCCTTGAAAATGGAATTAAATCATCCGTAGTCTACACAGATTCGCTCAGTGCTCTGCATGCTATTTGTGGACTGCAACGAACAAAAAACACTCTTGTCCAACAAGCGCGATATCTTGCCAACACAGTTCTCAACAGGGGTTATTGCCTAACCCTTTGTTGGGTGCCCAGCCATGTAGGTATACAGGGGAATTAAAAAGCTGACCGGGCTGCTGCTGAGGCCGCGGCCTCGGGTGAGATCATCCCTATTGGCTTTCCTCATCAGGATTTGAGACCCCTGCTGAGGAGGGCGATCAATCATAAGTGGCAGGAATTTTGGACCACACAAAAGGATAACAAGTTGCACATGATAAAACCCTATGTGAGAAGTCCCGGGCCAAGTCCATCAAACCGTTTGCAAGATACATTAGCCTCCTGACTGAGAATTGGACACACGTACTTGACACATGGCTTCTTACTACGACGTGAGGACCCTCCTATATGTGTTCATTGTGGGGTCCAGTTGACCATTTTACACATTCTCTGTAAATGCCCTTCTTTTGAGGATCAACGCAAGAAATACTTTCAACAATTTTATAAGCATTGCCTGCCATTCCACCCGACCCTGTTAATCGGTGACGAACCAGTTGTGCCATTCCAAAAAGTCTTGCAATTTTTAGAAGACATTAATATTCTCAATAGGCTTTGAGGTTTTAACTTGTCCGTTTTAGGCTACCACAGCTTGTTTTATTTACAAACCTAGTTTTCGTTTAATTACATCAGTATATTTTTAACTCAGTTTTATGTACTCACCAGCATTTGGCGCATTATGGCCATAGTTGTCGATGCGCCATAAAAATCCTAATCATCATCATCATCATCGACTCTGGGGCCGTGGACTCTTTCGCAGTATTGGAGGATGTGGCATGGAGTTTCTTCGGCCTCGTGGCAATGATGACAGAGTCTGGTCGAGGGGTCATTCGCATGCTTATTAAAAAGAGAACGTGTTGGATAAACATCTGCTCTAAGTCGCAGGGCTTTAATTTTATCGCCCTCTTTCATATACCCGCAGTCTGGGTGCAGCCATCTATTCCCCAGGATGTCCTTCTCGAAAGCAAATAGATCTTTCTTAACATAGCAGCCTTTTTTCTCAACAAACCACCTCCTCCTACTGTCATTCAGGGCCAGCTCCAGCTCCTTGCCATGCACAGTTCCATCTGGGACGCCAAGTACTGAGGACAGACGCGAGGCATAGCCTCCCAGCACCTCGTTGAGGATTTCATCAACGAAAGAATTGCCGAGGCGCCGCAGTCGACCCAACGACTTCAACTGGACTGCTGGCGCTGTCCACAGTATCGGCAAGAGACCCATGCCCCCTCCTCTGTAGGGCAACCAAAGCAGGATGTTAGGAAAGGACCCTGGCAAGTGCAATATCTTTTTAACAAATGATCTGTGCCACTTATCAACCTTCTGAGGCTGTGACGGAACGGCCAAGGAGTTAGCCAGGAGATACAACTGGTGTGATACAACAAGGTCTTTGTAACACTTCACTTTTTGCGATGGCTTCAATGCGGCCTTAGTTATTAGACGGGCAACAGAGTCGCTGTACTTGTCATCTAAAAGGGGACCACGACTGACAGACAAGGAGACCCCAAGATACCGTACAACGCCCCCTCTGCCCAATGCGTCAACCCGGGCTCCAGCAATCTCCACACACAGTATTTTCCCCTGCCGTTGCCCCATACTTTGTGAGTCTGTGCCTCAGTGCACGATCCTATAATGTGGGAGAAAAGCGTCGAATGACTAGAATGGCGTTTATTTGGCTAGAACTAAGGCTGTCCCTATACAGGGTTAGGCCAAGCTCGGCGTTGTGTGCCACACGAACCCGTTAGAGCCGTGCTGTGCTGACACCAAGCACCGGTCTTAGGGCCCTGGTGAAAATAAGTAATAGAAAGAACCATAAACGAACCGAACTGCCCACTATCTAAAAACAGGCTCGAGCGGAGAACGAAGAGTAAACTAAACCCAAACAAACAGTTCAGACTTTACGCACGAAGCGCGACAAACAGATAAGGCTGCCAACGATAACTCTTGATGCAATCCATGATATGTAAGCCATCCCAATCCATATATGTATAAGCCCTAAGCTGCCCTTGCGCCATTAAACTCCGAATCATCATCATCTTAGTGAGCCCAAACGTCCCACAAACTCGTCTTGTGGACCCGCAGAACTAGGCAGAGCAGTTGAATGCAAAATTTGTTCAAAGTGTGCTAAGCATCATACAGATGGGATATGAATGAGCTGACGAAACATTTTTCTTGCGTAAGAACAAATACATTTTCGCAGGTGAGAGCCACAAAGACATCGTTTTTTTTTCTTCCTAGATGGCCTCAATTGACGAACAAGCTGCAGCACATTATGGCGACATTTTTTTTAATTTTTTTAGGGAAAAATAAACCTGTAGGTTTTCAATATGTTGCAGGAGAGGACAAGTTATACAATAAGGTAAAATTTCTTTTAGACGACCTATATGCGAATATACTATGTGAAAAAAAAAGTAATTTTTTGCAAGTGCTTGATGTTCTCAAACACTTGGTTAAACAATGAATATAGATCAGCTTGATATTTTTATGTGAAGCTAATCACAAGCAATCAGTTACAAGCATAAATAATCTGGGGCTCCTTCAAGAATGCTAATTTGTCAGAAATTTATTGTAATCTTGATCCCAAATGTGATCCGTTCTTGAGTTCTCACCGCGTCACCAGATTTATTCTCGTTCTACATACCCTTTGGGATGGCAGACCCGTGCTTCCCCTCTAACACCAGGCAAGGAAAGCGCACAAATGATGTATATGTAGATGTCAGAAGGAAGCTCGTAAGGGGGAACTTGATATTTTGGCACAGTTTAATGTGCCCCCATTGTTCAAGAAACCAAAATGATGAATTACGTTCGATATATGCATCGTCTAACAAGTGCGCATATTTTTTTTCAGTGCTATGTAAGAGAGTCAAGCTACATCTCCTGCTGGTTTTGGCTGGAATAGCCCAGGTTGGCAGTTACACAAGCTGATGTATGTCAGCATTGATAATATAAAGGAAAAAAGGTAATTTAAAATGCCTCACTCTGTTTACTACTTTTCACAGCTTACACCTTGACAGGTGTTTTTTTTTGTCCTAAAATGGTTTAATTGCCAAAATCAGCGAGAATGACCGTCATCACATTAACAAGTTTGAACTGTGTACCAAGAAATAACAAACGTGTGCTTACTTTTTCTGCAATCAAGATGTGAATTACATCGTTGAGTTGCAGGCTTCAGTGAAAAATCTTGTGATGTCACTGCTTGTGATGTCACTGCGGAGTGAGTACGGCACTGCTAGTGACGCAACATGTGATTCCAGTATCTTTCACCCCACCCCATGTTATTTCATGAGCAATAAGCATCAGAATCAATGAGCTTGCATGATACACTTACGAAGGGTAATTTCATGTGTGCCGATAAACATACTGCAGTGCTAATTTACAATGTAGTTTGCGGCTGTGGGACACGCTCATATTCAGTATGCGATGTGAACTAGAGGAGCATTTTCTGCCATAAACATTAGATGAGCAAAGACCCCAAAAAATGTAAGCACTGTTTACGTGCATTTGACAACCTGCATTTTTATTACTGAGAGGCTCTCTTCGTAGCTGGAGAGAAAGGGTGCTGGCAATGTGGCGCATGTTCATAAGATGTAGACCCAGAGACACAAAAAAATTGACAGCATATCATGATCTCAATCATGTCATTGTGTCCGTGTTTCTGTCTCCTGTTCTGCATTTGTTAATCTTTTTGTGTAGTTGCTGGATTTTAGCCCAACAGCAGGGGTCAGCAATTAGAGAACATCCAGAACATGCAAGGCATACATTTCCTCATTCTCCGCATTCCTCATTCAAGTAACGTTGAAGAAGTAACCATGCGAAGAAACAATACAACAGTGAAGCTGGCTTCAGTACACCACAATATGTCACATGTAACAATATACAGTATGCCTCAGTGTTTCCCAAACCATGTGTCAGGACCCCCATTGAGGCCGCGATAGCCCAAACGAGGCCCAAGAGAAAGCAGATGAAGTGAGCGCAATATGCCGCAAAACCAAGGAAACTATCTCGCTACGACTGCATTATATTGAAGTTGTTTTACAAAAATGCAAGTTCAGTTCAGCGCACAATCAGTCGGGAAACAAGCTAACTCGCAGCAATGCTTTCAATCAAGTGTGTCGCAGTATTCCTCACTGTATCATGACGAGACCCTGGACCTACATCAGACGCTACTTGCACGCACTAGTATAACATTCATATTTCGAGAACTCCAAGGGTCCGGAGGACATTACATGGGGGGTGGGAACTGGAGCGATGCATTTACAGCAACTTGATAGAAACAAACGACCAAGCAAAAAAGAATAACACAATTAGCAGTAAGTAAACAGGAAAATAAAGAAACGACGACACTACAAACTTATATGAAAACAAGTATTAAAGCGTGAAACTCGTTCACATAAGTACAGATAATTAACAAATATGATAAGGGGAGGAGAAAAATTTCTTAGCAACTGACATACAAGCGTGGTGGTCTTGTGGGTGGAGTGAACGGGAGAGGGTGTTACAAAATACTGTATGCTCGATAATAGTTGCGAGAGGTGATGGGAGGTTTTTCCATTCGATGGCAGTTAAACAAAAGAATGATCTGGATAATGCATTGGTATTACAATGAAAGCGTGTGACCTTATTAGTGTGGTCGATGCGAGGAAAAATGACACTCGGGCGGGTGATGGGCGATTGGTGCGGTGGCAACATGAAAAAGAACCTATGGAAGAAGGCTAACTTGGCAAGACGGCGACGATGTTCGAGTGAGTCGAGATTAAGATTTGATTTCAATGCGGTTACAGAGGTATCGAATTAGTAGTCTTTGGAAATGAAACGGGCAGCCCGATTCTGGATGGCTTCTATGGCGTCGCAGAGATACTTTTGCGGAGGGTCCCAAATAGGTGATGCATATTCCAGCTTGCTTTGTACAAGAGCCGTGAAAGTTAGGAGCTTAAGATGGAGGCCGCCAACCTGAGGGTTTGTTTAACAAAGCCTAGGAAGCGAGAAGCGTTAGTTATTATGTGGTTGATGTGCTCGTTCCAAGTTAGGTTGGAGGAAAGGTGGATTCCAAGATATTTGTAAGAATCTGCTCGGGTTAATGTGATATCACTTAGAGTGTAGGGGAAGGGAGGAAGACAGGAGACCCGTCTTCGAGAAAACGACAAAATGCGACACTTTGCAATATTCAGAGGCATTTGCCCTCATTGCACCAACGCCGGATTAGTGAAAGATCGCTTTGTAAGGTTAATTGGTTAGAAGGAGAGAGGATTTGCCTGTACACTACACAGTCGTCAGCAAAGAGGCGAATCGTGGAAGATATGCCTGAAGGAAGGTCATTTATATAGATAAGGAAAAGGAGAGGGCCGAGGACTGAACCCTGAGGGACGCCAGAAAGCACAGGTGCATTTGGGGATACTCTGAAACGATTTATACCAAGTTAGAATTAAGAAGCAAGTAACAAATAACGTACGATTAGTCAGAAATTGAGATATCCAGCGGACGACATACAGGTCGAGGTTAAGCAGATAGAGTTTGTATAGAAGCTTAGAATGCGGCACCATATCGAAGGCCTTGCGAAAGTCTAAGAAAGCGGCGTCAGTCTGATGATTATTGTCCGCGTGGAGAAAGATGTCGTGAACAAAACTGGCTACTTGAGTTTCACACGAAAAGAGCTTTCGAAACCCGTACTGCAAGGGATAGAAGAAGCATTTTTCTTCAAGGTACTTAACTACGTTGGAGTATGCGTTCGAGAATTTTACATACTATAGTAGTGAGTGAAATGGGGGGCTTGTTATCGACGATGCGGCAGCTGCCTGATTTGTGAATGGGGACAATCTTCGCCGTCTTCCAGTCGTGAGGTAAAGCAGAATCTTGGAGTGACTGAGTACATATGCAACATAGAATCTTGCTGGAAATAGATCTCGTGTTGTATAGAACCTTCGGGTTAATAGAGTCCGGACCAGCACTTGACGACAGCTTAAGTGACTCAATGATTTTACAAATGCCATGAGTGCTGATATGAATGGGGACCATAGGTGAGGAGGCGATTACAGATAATGGAGTTTGGGTGTACCCGTTATCGGTGTTAAAAACGGATGAAAACAAGGAAGCGAAAGAGTTGACGCATTCGTGCACACCGTGTGTCAGTTACACTGATAAGGTGGGATTTTGGCGGAGAAAAAATTTTCCAAAAGTGTTTATTGGTCAAGAGAGACGGGAGGTTGATGGTAAAGAACTTATGTTTCACTTCCTTGATCGAGCGCCTGTATTCCCGTTCACAGTAGTGTAATTTAGCCCATGATACGTCGTCGCCAAGACGCTTTGCCTTCCTGAATAAACACTTTTTGGTTAGCAAGATTTTAAGACCTTTTGTGAACCAAGGACTGTGATCATAAGATTTCACTCTTATCTTTGGAACATGGTACTCGGTAAGGTAGTTTATGTTGTCACGGAAGAGGGACCAGTTATCCTCAATGGAGTGAGGCAAGGTGCCATGAAAGGAATTTTCATACAGAGCTCGAAGACCCTCGTTGATGGCTTGGAAGTTAGCTCGAGCGTAGTCGTACATGGTTTTATCGTTGAATTTACGAACATTTGGACGACCTGAAGAGATCGAAGAAAATGGCCTTGTGGTCACCGAGGCCATCAGTGACATGCAAAGAAGTGATGTGCTCAGGATGCGAGGTTAAAACCAAGTCAAGGGTTGATTGTGCGGCATGAGTTATTAGGGTAGGATGTGGAACGACCTGCGATAGATTAACTGTAAGGCATAAATCCACAAACAGTGTCTCTTGTGAACTCCGGGAAAGATTGCAGTGGAGCAAGTCCCAATCTATTGACCGTATATATGTATCAGCGTATATTGAAGGTATATATTGCTGTATATGTTTGGCGCACTATGACCTTAGTTGTCCGTGCGCCATAAAAACCTGAATCATCATCATCATCAACTGTATATGTATCAGGGCAGATTTCAAGCTTCCTGAGCGCGCACAGACGGTGATCTCAGTTGTCTCGCGGTGTAAGAGACGGAGAAAGACACCGGCTGTCGCACACACAGCCATCGCGAAAGCTGTGCCCATCTTTGTTGAGGCACCCACGAATCCACAGGAAGACTGCTGAAGCTCTCCCACTCGTTTTAAGTACCTGTAGCTTGAACTATAAACAGCTTGATGCACTCTCCACAAAACGAGAACAGCTGATCACTCCCGGCGTCGGGAACTTGGCGCCCCCGTCGCCCGGCAGCAGCCGCAGTAGCCCCCTCCTGCACTCACGGTTGGGTCGCCGCAGGAGGGAGACCCCCACGTATAGCTGTGCGTGGCTTTGCCGTGTCTGGGGAAAGGGGATCCTGGCGGTTGAGTGGACCCGGAGGTTGTTTAGGACCCTTCGGGGCCCCTCCGGGAAAGCAACACACCGCTTTGGCCCCTGCTTCCCATAGACGGGTGGTCCTGGAAGGCCCGGCCAGGATTATTCAGCTAGTCGCCATCTCCCTTTTCATTACTTTTTCTTTCTCTACCCCTTCACTATCATCCTTCTCCTACCTTCACCTTCTTTGGCGGCAAGGGTCAACCTTGGGCAGTCTTTTCACTCTCCAGAAGCTGCACTAGGGTATAGTGCAGAGGCAAGTGTTAACGTGTGGGACACGTTCCCTCGTTGGGCTCGATGGTGGGCGACACACCTGCTGCACCGAACCATTTTTTTCCTTGCATGGATTCTTCACGTTCAAAAAAACAAGATCAGCGCCATAAGCGGCGCTGCACCGAAGCACCAGTGAACTCTTTCAACCTATCTCCAGAACCATGGTTTCCGAAATTCCTGGTACTCCATTCTGAAGACGAGGCAAAACCACTCTCTAAGATATCACCATTTGTCATTGCCAGGGAAATAGAAAAATCAATTGGAAAGACCTACACTGCAAAAAAGCTGTCATCTGGGGACCTTCAAATCGAGGTTCAAACCAGGGAGCAAAGCTCGGCCCTCCAAGCGGTCAAGAAAATTGGGGACATACCGGTATCTATCGCAAAGCACAGAAACCTCAATATTGTCAGGGGCGTGATCTCGGAAATTGAGCTTCTCGAGTGCACCGACTCTGAGATTGAGGAAGGCCTGCTGAAGAGGGTGTCGTGGCAGCAAAGCGAATAGTGATGCGTCGGGACGGCAAAGAAATCTCAACAAAGCACATTGTTCTATCTTTTCAACTACACAAGCTTCCTACAACCATCAAGGCTGGTTACCTCAACTGCCACGTGCGACCCTATGTCCCTAATCCGCGGCATTGTTTCAAGTGTCAACGCTTCGGACACGGGTCTCAGGTCTGCCGTGGACAGGAAACATGTCCCAAATGCTCTGGTAGAGACCACACAGCAGAATGCTGCCGAAATGAAGTGCGGTGTGCAAATTGTAAAGGTGACCATCCTGTCTACTCCAGGTCATGCCCCCGATGGAAAGATGGAAAAGAAATCCTTAGAATCAAGGCAGAACAAAATATATCGTACAAAGATGCAAAGGCACAAGCAGAGTTCAGGAAAAAGGGCACTTTCTCCGAAGTGGTGCGCAGGGGAGTGGCACCACAGAGGAGGTCTGTGGAGACCCAAACTGCTGGGCCTCCACCCCACACTCCCCCTCAGAGGGAGGGAGATACGGAAGTGTCTCCTCCTCCTTCTGGTCTCATTACTTCCTCTATGCCTGCAGCGGCCTCAGCTGAGGTTGCTTGCACGGCATCCGTCTGGGATGGATTGCTCAAAGATCCATCCCAGGTACCTGTTATTAACATGGAGCTCGACGACGAAGACCGTGCTTCACAAAAGTCGTCTTCGAGTCTCCCAGGCACTTTCTCGCAATCAAAAGAGAAACGCGAGAGATCGAGTGGTAGAGGCAGAGGCAACTGACCCACGGACCAGCAGAAACAGCCCCCACCAAGGGTGCTGCCTCCTTAAATGCACATAATGGTCAACGTCTCTTTGTTTTTCTTAATCACAATCCTTTTCATGGGACAGGTCCTTCTACAATGGAACTGTCGAGGCCTCTTCACCAACATAGATGACATACATGACCTTCTTGAAAAGTATAAAGCTGTCTGTTTCTGTTTGCAAGAGACATACTTGAACAAGCAAAGTATTAACCCATTTCGAAGATACAATATTTTTCGAAAGGACCGTACGGACACCTCACGTTCATCTGGAGGTGTGGCTCTGATCACTCCGCAGTCCATTCCTTCCAATTCCGTTCCAGTTGTTACAGACCTTGAGGCTGTAGCTGTACAAATATGTCTCGACAGGGTCATTACAGTGTGTTCATTGTACCTGCCCCCTTCAGGAGTAATCCACCAAAGAGACTTTGAGCATCTTTCCGACCAGCTGCCTCATCCTTTCTTTATTCTTGGGGACCTGAATGCTCACAGCCCCCTGTGGGGCAGCAGAAGGTTAGACATCAGAGGGAAAATGCTGGAAAGGGTTTTGATGTCAAGGTCAATTTGCTTGCTCAACACAGGGCAAGCTACTTACGTCAATGCAGCGACACAAAGCTTTTCTTCTTTAGATATCTCGCTGTGCAGTCCCTCCCTGTTTAACTGTTTAGACTGGGCAGTTGAACACAATCCTCGAGGGAGTGACCACTTTCCTGTCATCGTGAAATTGTGTGGCGCTACAAATACACTCACAACACGACCACCCCGATGGAAACTAGCACAGGCTGACTGGAGTTCGTTCCAAAGGGAAGCCAACCTCCAGTCCTCTTCTTTTGAACACATGTCAGTCGAAGAGGCAAACACTTTTGTTACAAGCACAATCATAGATGCCGCCAAACAATCGGTCCCACAGACATTGGGTCGGCTCCCCAAGCGTCCAAAACCTTGGTGGACTGACGACTGCGCAAAAACTAGAAAGGAACAGAATCGTGCGTGGGGTACCTTTCGTAGATACCCCACATCACAGAATCTTCTTTCCTTCAAAAAAGCACGTGCCAAAGCAAGGTGGACGCGAAAGCAAGCAAAAAGATCTTCTTGGCTCAACTTTGTTTCTTCTTTAACACATGGAACCCCGTCAAAGAAAGTATGGGATCGGCTCCGGAAAATTAAAGGAGACTACCAGAGTTTCTCCATTCCTCTCCTTCAAGTCAATGGTGTTCCATGTCAGAGTTTAGACGAACAGGCGGACCTCTTAGGTGAACATTTTCAAAATGTTTCCAGGTCTGCACATTACAGCAAAACGTTCTTGTCTGTAAAAAAACGTGCAGAAAAACAAGTCATTTCAACTGTGGGCGGTGAAAATTATACATACAACCAGCCGTTCACAATGGTAGAGCTCCAGCGAGCATTGTCCTCAGTGAAGGTCAGTGCTCCTGGTCCAGACAGGGTCACCTATTCCATGATCGCCCACTTATCAGAGGAATCCAAAGGGTGTCTTCTAAACTTCTTCAACAAAGTCTGGGATGGCGGGCAGATGCCAACAGCATGGAAGGTAGCAACTGTAATCCCACTTCTGAAACCTGGCAAAGAAGCATCAAATCCCACGAGCTACAGGCCCATTGCCCTCACCAGCTGTTTGGGCAAAACATTCGAAAGAATTGTCAACAACCGACTAGTATACTATCTTGAATGCAATAACTGTCTGGATAAGTACCAATGTGGATTCCGAGCTGCACGTTCAACTACAGACCACCTTGTTCGCTTGGAGACTACAATCCGAGAAGTGTTTGTCAGGCGGAATCACTGTGCCTCAGTATTCTTCGATTTAGAAAAGGCATATGATACCGCGTGGAGGTATGGTATCATCCGGGATCTGTACTTTTTAGGGATACGGGGCCGGCTTTTACGCTGCGTAATTGACTTTCTCCAAGATAGAACTTTCAGGGTCCAACTGGGCAGCACTCTGTCACAACCATTTCTACAGGAGAATGGAGTTCCTCAGGGCTCCGTGCTTAGTGTGACATTATTCATTGTGAAAATGAACTCCATAGCCACTGAAATTCCTCCGTCTATATCGTATTCGCTGTACGTTGATGACATTCAAATCTCTTACTCGTCTGCAAGTTTGGCAACTTGTGAGAGGCAGTTACAACTAGCAATAAACAGATTGGTTAAATGGGCAGACCAGAATGGATTCAAGTTCTCTTCGGAAAAGACTATCTGCGTTCTGTTTACCAGGAAAAAGGGACTACTTTCAAACCCCACACTTTCCATGAATGGTAAGGACGTTGCTGTCCGAGAAGAACACAAATTTCTGGGAATGGTTTTTGATAGAAAGCTTACGTTTTTGCCGCACATCAAACAACTAAAAGCGAAATGCATAAAGTCTTTAAATCTCATGAAAGTTATCGCTCACAGGTCTTGGGGAGCAGATAAAACAACCCTCCACAAAATATATGCATCAGTAATTCGGTCCAAGATGGATTATGGTTGTGTTGTTTACAGTTCTGCTCGTACGTCAGTCCTCAAGTTAATTGACCCAGTACATCACCAGGGCCTCCGGTTAGCTCTTGGAGCTTTCCGCACCTAACCAATGGAAAGTTTGTACGTCGAGTCCAGTGAGTGGTCTTTGGACAGGCGACGGGCTTACCTCACTATTCTTTATGGTCTTAAAATTAAAAGCCATCGTCAGAATCCAGCTCTGCCTTGTGTCCAAGGCACACGGCTTCAGCGACTATTTGTAAACAGACCATCAGTGGTACGGCCTTTTAGCATGCGAGCCTTGCAGTATCAAGAGTTTTATAACTTTTTGTATCAGGATTCCTGGATTCTAGAACAGGGTGACGAAAGTGCTCCTTGGCAATCACAACCAGAGTTCAACTACTCCTTAACTAAATACAATAAAAAGGATACGTCGCCCTTAGTCCTTCAGCAAGAGTTCTTCGAACTAAAGCATTCCTTTGGCGACCACACTGAAATATACACAGATGGGTCACGGACTGCTGACAGCGTCTCCTGCGCCATGGTATCTGCAGCAGTGACACGGTCGCACCGTTTAAATCCAGCAGCATCCATTTTTACTGCTGAAGTATACGCACTGATCTTGGCACTTAATTTTGTATTGCAAACAGGTATTAAATCTGGAGTAATTTACACAGACTCTCTTAGCTCTCTGCATGCTATGAGTAGTCTGCAGCGGACTAAGAACCTTCTAGTTCATAGAGCACGTTCTTTGGCCAATAGGATACTAAACAGAGGTTATAACTTAGCATTTTGTTGGGTGCCCAGTCACGTGGATATCCCAGGAAATGAACTCGCAGACCGAGCCGCAGCAACAGCTCTTTCATCAGAAATTACCCCATTCGACATCCCTTTCCATGACTTCAGACGTGCATTAAAAAAGGCCATTAATGAAAAATGGCAGCAGTTCTGGGATGAACAAACTCGGAACAAGCTTCATCTCACAAAACCACACATAGGGCATAAGGTACATGCAATCCAACAACGCCTCCAGGAGGTACTGAGAAAAAGCTTCAGAATTGGCCATACATTTTTGTCGCACGGTCACCTACTTCGTGGAGAGGAGCCACCGCAGTGCACCCATTGCAACGAGCAGCTCTCCATTCTTCACATTCTTATCACGTGCCCACAACACGAACCTCGTCGGCAGCGCTACTTCACTGAATCCTACAAGCATTGTACACCTCTTCACCCAGCACTGCTGTTGGGTGATGAGCCTGTCATTCCTTTTGAGAATGTTCAGAACTTTTTTATTGACATAGGCCTGCTTGGGAGCCTATAGCTTTTTAGTTACTTTTCGCAAGAAAACTTTACACACACTTCTTTTAACTACATCAGTATATTTTTAGGTTGAATTTCAGTCACCTTGTTCTGATAACTTGATTCATATGTGTTTATAACCGTGTTTGGCGCATTATGACCTTTGTAGTCGCTGCGCCATAAAAACTCTAATCATCATCATCAGCTGATCACTGATATCATGGGCGCGGCCATGCGAGCCGAGAAGGACAGTTCAACAGAGGAGGTAAGTTCTAACGTGGCGCTAGTCGTCGGTGCAAAAAATTCCAGAGTGAACCGACCCAGATAACGCTTTTTCATTCTTTTCAGTATTATTTATTATTATTTTTGATTCATTTCCAATTCTAATTCCAATTCCAGCTCAACCGCTCAGCGCGCTGACACTAGTGCAACGTAGAGTCAATAAATCTCTCGCTTCCCTAAGGAGAAGAGTACTTGAAGTATATTCGTGTTCTGTGATTCCTTTTTCCCTCTCTACGTTCCTGAAACATGCTGTTTCCGAGCCAAGACAATATAGTTGCGAGCGCAGTTGACATACAGAAGTATATACAGATCCCATACCGTGAAGACCACCACCCCAAACGTGGTTGCCACGGTTTCGGTTTGGCCCATTTGCATGCCAAAATTCAGGGATGGATATTTTAATACACGTACATATTTCAAAATTTTTAAACGTGGTGTGGATTTTAACTTGGACAGTCTCGCATATCGGTATCTGGCTTTTCTTCAAGACGTCCTTATTAGAGTTAATTAATTAATTTAATTGATCAGTCATCCTTATTAGTCATTATAGTCTTCCTTGGAAAAGATACGCACCCGTAGAACTCAACTGTGAAAATTACGTGCTCTCGTGACTGTTTTTATAAAAATTTGTCCAAGCTGAAACACACACACACACAAAAAAAATAAACGGGGTTGCACAAAGGCATACTTTGTGGTCGTAGCCATTTTAATACATATTTAAATAAATCAACTAGGACTACGTGTACATTAGTTTCGCACTTACGCGTATGCGAGTAGAGGAAAACCTTATCTGCAAGGTATTTTGGCATTCTAATTTCCATAATTCACTAAGATGTATGTTTTTTTCATGAAGCTGTTTTTCTTTCTTTCGAGAAACAGAAATAGCAGAATTATTGAGATACCTCGCTTGCACTAACTCGGAAGTCGGCAAGGGGGAGCGAGCCCTAACCTAACATAACCCAACCTAACCTAACCTAACCTGAAGGACCCGGCGTCGGGAGCGTGGCGCCACCATCGCCCGGCAGCAGCCGCAGTAGCCCCCTCCTGCACCAACGGTTGGGTCGCCGCAGGAGGGAGACCCCCAATATAGCTGTGCGTGGCTTTCAAGTGTCTGGGGAAAGGGGGATCCTGACGGTTGAGTGGACCCGGAGGTTGTTTAGGACCCTTCGGGGCCCCTCCGGGAAAGCAACACACCGCTTTGGCCCCTGCTTCCCATAGTCGGGTGGTCCTGGAAGACCCGGCCAGGCTTATTCAGCTAGTCGCCATCTTCCTTTTCATTACTTTCTCTTCCTTGGTCTCCTTCTTTCTCTCCTTTTCCTCTTTTCACCTTCTTTGGCGGCAAGGGTCAACCTTGGGCAGTCTTTCACTCTCCAGAAGCAGCACTTGGGTATTGTGCAGAGGAAAGTATTAGCGTGTGGGACATGTTCCCTCGTTTGGCTCGATGGTGGGCGACACACCTCCTGCACTGAATCAGTCTTCTCTTTTATGGATTCTTCTCGTATAGAAAAACATGATCAGCGCCAAAAAAGGCGCTGCACCGATGCACCAGCTATGCAAATCCTCGACTTGACTCCTGAACCTTGGTTTCCGAAGTTCCTCATAGTCCACTCGGAAGATGAAACCAAACTATGGCTAAGGTATTCCCATTCACTATTGCAAGAGACTTAGAAGGGACAATAGGGAAGTCTTATAATGCTCGAAAGCTGGGCACAGGAGATCTGCAAATTGAAGTGACCACAAGGCAACAAAGCTCCGCTCTCATTTCACTTGACAAAATTGCCGATATATCAGTCACTGTGACCACACACCGAACACTTAACATCGTGCAGGCCGTCATCTCAGAGTCCCAACTCCTTGACTGCTTACACACTGAGATCGAGGACGGGCTTAAAGACCAAGGCGTTGTGACAGCAAGGAGAATTGTGATGCGTCGGGATGGTATAGACATCCCGACGAAGCACATTGTTATTTCCTTTCAATTGCACAGGCTTCCTCTGACCATCAAAGCAGGCTATCTTAATTGCCATGTACGTCCGTATATCCCGAATCAGCGACGCTGTTTCAAGTGCCAGAGTTTTGGACATGGGTCGCAGGTCTGTCGAGGACAGGCGATCTGTCCAAAATGTGCTGGCATGGACCACTCTGCAGAGTCCTGTGCAAACGAAGTCCACTGTTCGAACTGCAAAGGGAGCCACCCTGTCTACTCCAGGTCCTGCCCCGGTTGGCAGGAAGGGAAAGAAATACTCAAAGTGAAAGTGACGCAGAATATCTCTTATAAAGAAGCAAAAACACAGGTAGTATTTGCAAAAAACGGCACGTTCTCCGAAGTGGTGGCCCGGGGAGTGGCACCACTGCGGAAATCTGTGGAGACGCAGACTTCTGGGTCTCCACCCCACACTCCCGACACACAAGAAAAGCCGGAGAGTTCGCTTCCGCTGGCAGTGGCTGCTCAGATGGGCAGACGAGAAGCAGTGGCCACAACCTCTACGGAGGTTGGTGGCGAGCTGTCAGTTTGGGACGGGCTCACAGGGGGTTCGTCCCAGACTGCCGCACACACGATGGATGTTGACGATGATGACTGCTTGTCGCAGAAGTCATCGTCAAGCCTTCCCCACAATCCTTCCCCATGGAAGGAACAAATAACGAAAAAAGGAGGCCGAGGCAGGGGCAGTACGTCCCTAGGGAAACACAAGCAGCCCCCCCCCCCCCAAGGGTTACACCTCCCACATAATGTACAGTCTCTCTTTGTTCCTACTCATCACTACTTTCATTATGGGACAGGTAATCATTCAGTGGAACTGTCGAGGCCTCTACACTAGCATAGACGATGTACACGATCTCTTTGAAAAATACGCTGCAGTTTGCTTCTGTTTACAGGAAACCTACCTTCAGGAACAAAGTTTCAATCTCTTCCGCAGACATACTATTTTTAGGAAGGACCGTACAGATACCACACGTGCGTCTGGAGGTGTGGCGATAGTCCTTCCGCAATCTGTGTCTGTAAAACAAATCCCACTTGTTACAGGGTTGGAAGCAGTTTCTCTTCAAGTGTGCCTCGATAGGGTTTTCACTATATGTTCACTGTACCTTCCCCCATCAGAATTAATAGAACAAAGATATTTTGAAAACTTGTGTAATCAACTCCCACAGCCATTCATGATTCTGGGCGACCTGAATGCCCACAATCCTTTATGGGGCAGCGCAAGACTGGATACGCGAGGAAAAATGTTGGAGAGAGTTCTTCCTTCAAGGTCGCTTTGCATTTTGAACACTGGGCTGCCTACATACGTCAACTACGCAACACAATGTTTTTCTTGATTGAACATTTCTCTGTGCAGTCCTTCCCTCTTCCATTGTGTGGACTGGAGAGTGGTCGAGAATCCTCGTGGAAGTGACCACTTCCCGGTAGTTTTGAAATTTCGTGGTCCCACAAATTCCATCTCGACGCGACCGCGAAGGTGGAAACTTCAAGAGGCTGACTGGAGTTTTTTTCCAGAACGAGGCAAAGCTTGTTTCTTCATATTTTGAACACACGTCTATTGAAGAGGCAAACGAGTTTGTCACAATGGCCATCATAAGTGCCGCTGAACAGTCTGTCCCGCAGACATCTGGCCGGCTCCCCAAGCGTCCCAAACCTTGGTGGACGGATGAATGCACACAGACACGAAAGCAACAAAACAGAGCATGGGGTATCTTCCGCAGATACCCCACTCCTGAAAACCTACTGACATTCAAGAGGGCACGAGCCAGGGCAAAATGGACCAGAAAACAAGCAAAACGGACGTCGTGGTGTAACTTTGTCTCTTCGTTAACGCGCACAACACCGTCAAAGGTTGTGTGGGATAGACTTCGAAAAATTAAGGGTGATTACACTAGTTTTTCCATTCCCCTGCTCCAGGTTAATGGCATCCCGTGTCAGAGCCTAGAAGAGCAGGCTAACGTCCTTTGTCAACATTTCTCTGACGTATCGAGCTCCTCACATTATGATAGTAACTTCCTGCGTGTTAAGGAGCAAGCCGAAAGGCAAACAATTCCAATTACGGGTGGTGACAACTACTAGTACAACCAGCCTTTTACCATGGTCGAACTCCAACGAGTGCTGGCTTCAGTACAAGTCAGCGCTCCTGGACGAGACCGCATTGCATATCCAATGCTTAGTCATTTGTCCGATGATTCCAAAGAGCATCTACTGAAGTTCTTCAACACGGTCTGGGACAAGGGACAGATGCCATCAGCATGGAAAGTAGCCACAGTCATTCCTTTTTTAAAGCTCGGGAAAGATGCGTCCAGTCCAACAAGTTACCGACCTGTTGCATTAACTAGCTGCCTCGGCAAAACATTCGAAAGAATGGTCAATAACCGGCTGACGTACTATCTAGAGGACAATAACTACTTTAACAACTACCAGTGTGGTTTGAGACCTGCATGTTCAACTTTGGACCATCTAGTTAGACTAGAATCCACAATTCGTGAGGCGTTTGTGAGACGGCATCACTGTGTGTCAGTGTTTTTTGACCTCCAAAAAGCGTATGATACCACCTGGCGCTACGGTATTATCAGGGATATCTATGCGCTTGGCATTCGATGGCGACTCCTACGTTGCCTGATGAATTTCCTCCAGGGAAGGGCGTTTAGGGTCCGACTGGGGACAACTCTTTCACGTCATTTCGTCCAGGAAAACGGAGTACCCCAAGGCTGTGTGCTTAGTGTTACTCCCCGTCCATTTCCTATTGCTTATATGTTGATGACGTCCATATTTCTTATTCGTCAACAAACTTGAGTACATGCGAAAGGCAGCTCCAACTTACAATTAACAAATTGGATAAATGGACAGGTCAAAACGGATTTAGTTTCTCACCCGAGAAAACTGTTTGTGTTCCATTTTCAAGGAGAAGGGGTCTGTACCCAGACCCGATACTATCCATCAATGGTCAAAACCTGCCCGTATGCACTGAACAGAAGTTCCTCGGTGTTGTGTTTGACAGAAAGCTTACTTTTGGGGCACACATCAGGAACTTGAAAAACAAATGCTTAAAGTCCACAAATATACTCAAGGTCATATCCCACAGGTCGTGGGGTGCTGATCGAGAAACACTCCTTGGCATTTACCGGTCTGTAGTCCGCTCTAAAATGGACTACGGATGCCCTGCTTATAGGTCAGCACGACCGTCCACGCTAAAGGCCCTCGACACAGTACACCACCTTGGTTTGCGACTGGCGTTGAGGTCTTTCCGAACCACCCCTGTTTACAGTCTGTACGCAGAGGCAAATGAGTGGTCGTTAGGGAGGCGAAGGTCTTATATTACCTTGTCCTATGGTTTGAGAATAAGAGGCCACCCTCAGCATCCTTCGTTCCCTTCAGTGACACGGAGCAACTCCAAACAACTGTTTCTTGATAAACCCAGAGCTGTGCCACCTTTCTGCATTCGTGTACAGCGAGACGTCGAATGTTATGGCTTTTTCAGTTACAACTCACCTTCCTTGGTTGCCAGTAAGTTGACTCATCCATTGCAACCACCAGTTGCATATGACGTTTCACTTGCAAAGTTTAATAAAAGGGAAACACCCACCACAGAAATTCAGCAGGAATTGCTGATTCCCAAGGAGAGCTTTGGAGACCACACCGAGATATATACTGACGCTTCAAAGTCTCCACAGGAGTGTCATGTGCTATGGTATGTGGCTCGTCCACAAAGGCACATTTAGCTGATGCGCCAATAAAACCCGAATCAAATCAAATCAAAACAAAGGCACATTGCCTAAACAATGTCTTTTCAATTTTTACTGCAGAACTCTATCGTAATATCATAGCACTGAACCTTGTTTTACAAACACACATGACACACACAGCAATCTACACAGACTCTTTGAGTTCGTTACGTGCCATCTGCAGTATTCAATCACATAAAAACCTCCTGGCAAGACGCGCACAATTCCTGGCCAGCATTATACAAGAAAAAGGGTTCCAGCTGAGACTGTGCTGGGCACCCAGCCGTGTCAGAATTTCCGGCAATGAGAAAGTAGACCGCGCTGCATCTGCTGCTTTAGGCAACGATATAACTCCTTTTGAGATTCCACTTAACGACTTTCTGCAGCAACTGAAGAAAGCCATCCACGCGAATTGGCAAGCTTTTTGGGATAAGCAGATAACAAACAAACTGCACGCAGTAAAACCTCGCCTATGCAAACCTACACAAGATTTTGAAAACCGCCACCATGAAGTTTTATCGAGCCGTTTGAGGCTTGGGCACAGTTATCTAACTCATGGGCATTTGCTACGAAGGGACGACACGCCTCAGTGCCCTCACTGTGGAACAAACCTATCTATCTTACATATACTCATAACATGCCCACTCTTAGAACATTATCGCCACCTACACGTTCCATTCTTTTACAAATACAAGGTCCCTCTTCACCCTGCTCTGCTACTCGGTGATGAACCTCTAGTCGATTTTAGCCATATATACAAGTTTTTAAGAGACACTGGGTATTTAAAGCACATCTAAGCTCATATATATTGTTTTCATTTTAATTTATTTTATTATTTTTTTTTAAATTGAAATAATCATTTTAAACTGCTACCACCATACCATTGTCTTGGCGCACTATGGCCTTCGTCGCTAATGCGCCAAAAAAACGTTAATCATCATCATCATCATCACCTAGCCTGAAGGAGAGCACTGCGGGACATGGAGTTGAAGATTGAGAAGTACGGCATATACAAAGGGGTCCTCGGAGGTAAAATTCGGGGGGGGGGGGGCATAGCCAGCACAGTGAAAACTCGAGGAGCGGTGGACTGTTCCCCCTGCCCCCACATTCCGATTTACAGCGAAACTAAACAGTAGCAGATTTCCAAGCTAGGGCTCCGGAACGAACTGACAACAGTGAAAAACGATAAAGAAAAAAAAACGAGAAAGAAAAGAGAGGAAGGAAGCACAACAAAGGTATATTCGCTTGAACCGCAACGGGACAAAAAACATTGCAAACACGTTTTTCTTGTGCCGGTCATCGGCATTTAGCAGCCTTTCTGAACCCTGATGTGGATTACAGGCCCAAATAATGACAAATGAGCAAGCAAATTGCAAATTTGCAAATTGTTGCGCCTACCACTAGCGCCACATTCGCGTTCAAATTGCTCCTCTGTTGAACTGTCCTTGTCGGCTCGCATGGCCGCGCCCATGAAATCGGAAATCAGCTGTCCTCGTTTTCTGGAGTGTACACCAAACTGTTCACAGTTCAAGGTACATATACTTAATCCGAGTGGGAAAGCCTCGGCGGTCTTCCTGTGGATTCGTGGGTGCATCAACGAAGATGGGCATAGTTTTCGGGATGGCTGTGTGTGCGACAGCTGATATCTGTGCGCGGAACTGAATTTCTATTTTTTAAAAACAACTTCAATATATTGCGGTTGTAGCGAGATACTTTCCTTGGTTTTGTCGCATATTGCGTTCACTTCATCTGCTTTTTCTTTTCACCAAGTGGTGTAACCCCCGCTTTGACTATTGCGGCTTGCCTAAGGTTTATGTGTCAGTTTTGGAAACACTGATATTCTTACGTTTGACACATTGTAGTGGACTGCAGCCAGCTTCACTGTTCGACTGATAATTTGCACGGTTACCTCTTTAATATTATTTGAATTACTTTCATCTGATACTGTACCATTAAATAGCATACGAATCCATTATGGTTTAGAATTATTTTTCCTTTGCAATGATCCCACACTGGTCTTCGTGACAAGTTGTCTGTCATTAAATTTCTTTTGAGTTGTATTTCACACTGCTTACAGCATAATGTGAAAAAATGTATGCTTCACATGTTCTCAGCATCCCCTACAGCAACTGCACTTGAGATTAAAATCTAGAAACTACACACGAAAAAAAAAAACAGAAAACAAATGTAGAACAGACGACACAGCGAAAAGGACACGACAAAATGATTGGGACTGTGTTATGCTATACTTTTTTTGTGTGTGTCTCTCTTGTTCTGCATTTTTCTGAACATGTGCCATGTTGCCGGCACCCTTGCCCTCTTGTCCCAAAAACAGCCTGAGACATAAAAATGCAGACAGAAATGTAGAGAACTCCAACTTAACATAACAAGAGAGAACAAAGATGGGGACACAGGAAGCTTCTAGACTGTTGGCACATACGCGGTGACCCCTCGGTTTGTAGCAAAACCCGTGGCCCCTGCCCGAACAATACTCCCATCTACTTAAATAGCGACCGGTTGTGCAATCTCTCATTCAGTTTTTTATTGATTCACATACACACTGTTTTTGGCGCTCTATGGCCTTTGTCGCTTTTGCGCCAAAAAAACCCAATCAATCAATCAATCAAATCAATCTCATTCAGTTTGGTACTGATGATGTCCGTCGCAAGACGGACGAAACGTCTGAGTAAACCTTGTTATTTTGTTATGTTAAGTCGGAGTCCTCTTCTTTTTTGTCTAGTTTATTTAGTTTAGTCTAGTCTAGGAGTATTTTTGCATAAAGATGCAGGTTGTGAGAGGCACATAAACACTGCTTACATTGCTAACCTGTCTATCACAAGACATGTGAAAGGATTGCCAAATTAAAATTCAATAATACAAAAATGATTCTGAAATACATAATTTCAATAGAAGTGAGAGTAAACATTGGAATAACGGGTAAAGGTAAAGCAGTGAAGTGTTGGCATTCTTCTGATGTGTATGATATACTGCTCTATTTAACCCATCACATATATGTTGTCAAACATTAACTTCTTGCGTTCAACATCAAGATGCTATACCTATTCCATCTAAGCGACTCGTCTTTACACGGGCACGTGGCACACCATTTTGGCACAAAGATTTGATATCTCTGCTTGTTGGACATATCAAGCAAATACTGTGCCAAAATTGTGTTACCAACATGACATGCTGCATCTGCTGAGATATGTTACGGGAGAAATACTCCTGAAGCGATTTGAGGAAGTGCATACGAGTACATATGCTTTGCAAAGTGGTTCCAAAGTTCCAAGTAGTTGTTACAAAGTGTGTTCGTGTTGAATTGGCAAAGCATTAGTCATCTCATAACAAAGTGATGAAAGAAACTAGTGAGAAATGCGAAGCCGCAAGCACTGTTGCATGGCCATGTTCACAATGGGCAATGACGCTTTTCACTTTGCGTACCGCGGACTGACTATGCTCAATGAGTGGTTTGCAGTGTTTATGATTGATGTAGGCCATGGCAACTACCGATGAACTTTGCAGAGTGTGTAATGATATCTTTCGTGAACAAGACAAACCTCAATATATTCCCATGTAATTTTGATCCTACAATTAATTGAGTTGAGGTTTTCAGGCACTTAGGTGTGCACCTCTCTTCTGATATTTAGTGGAAACCACACGTACGCATCCTCTAAGCCTGTTAAAAAAATTGTCTTTTGAAGTGGACACGAAAACTACCTTTCGCAGACAGTACTCTGCTGGCATACAAAACCCTTGTACAAAGTGCCTTGGAAACGGTACAAATGACATCATACTGTTCATCATAAAAACAAATGACATCGCACTGTTCAACAGAGCCACTAATTTGGTAGAGTTGAGCTACGCTCAAAGCTAGTGGGGACGAGTTCGCGTCTAAAAGGCACGGTCTTGAGGGCATTACGGTGGTCTCTGAGCGAGCACGCGACTTTCGGTCCTATTTTTCTTTCAAGAGGAGGCAGCGAACAAGTGCCCATTCGTGGAACCCAGTCCTCCCTTTCCGATTTGTTTTGGTATCATGCTGTCTACCAATGTCATGATGACATTTATATTGGCTTGGATTCGATTAAAATTTGGTGTTCGAAATGGCAAATGCTATTGAATATCAACAAGACAGTAAGCATGACAGTCACCCGGAAGAAAACCGCTTTACAAACGGAGTACTATCTCCAGGGCAATCGAATAGATAAAGTAGACTGCTATAAATAATTGGGTGTTCTTATCTCTAGCGACCTTAGGTGGAATCACCATGTACAACATGTCACTACAAAAGCTAGAAACAAACTGTTTTACCTAAGGAGGTCACAGAGTTTTGCGACGCCTGAAGTGCGTTTATTGTCTTATAGGACACTTGTTTTGCCTGTGTTACTGTACGCAAAAGTCATCTGGGATCCCCATTTAGTAACCTTAAAACAAGAGCTAGAAAAAATACAGCGCCTTGCTGCTCGGTTCATCTTTAACAGATATAGAAGAGCAGAATCTCCAACAATTATGTGCCAACAGGCAAAGTTAGAATCAATCGAGATCCGTAGCTTAAAGGAGAGGCTAAAGTTCTTGTATTTAATACTTCGTAATGAAGTTCAAAGCTCTTTGAAATCCAAAATTCAACTTCAAGACCGATTCTCGCTTCGTGACCGGCATCCTTTGACCTTGAAAGAGATCAGATGCAGAACTGACAATTTTAAGTTCTCCTTTTTACCAAACACGATAGCTGACTGGAATAAATTGCCAGCTGACATTTGTAACGCGGATAAATATGATAAGTTCGCAAACATGTTAGATAATTACTTTAAAAGTGACTAATACATCCCAGCTGGCTGTGCGACTTTTCATCTATTTCTCTACTGCCATTGATGTTGTGTTTATTATGCGTCTAGTTCTCTATATATTGTTGCACAAGTGTGTAGTCTTTCTATGATTGTGCGTAATTTATTACACCTACTTTGAGCCCGTAAAATTGCGTACTTGTATCCCACTCCTGCTATGGCGCCTGGTGGCGCCCGCAGTATTCAGAAATAAATAAATATTCTGTTGAGTTTCTTACGTGCTGTTCGGGACATGTATGTAGGTAGGTATGCCAATAATTTTTTTTATCATTAACCTTTTCTGTGGTTTGAATCCCTCAAAAAACCATTGCACAGCACCAGAACACAAAGGCTACATAATGACCCAGTTCCTTTTCAGCATCTGAACTAAGATGAATGGTCATTAAACTATCTGCTTCACTAAAGGAGTTATTACTGAAATATTCACCACATCACCGATGGAAAAAAAGTGTCTGTTAAGTTCAAGAATTGGCAACCCTTGATATTGGTTCAGTGAACCAGAGTTGGTGAAACTGGGCCTATGGAAGTCACCGAAACATTCATCACATCACAAACCAAAGTTTGTAAAAAGAATTGAGTGCTAGCATGAAGTTTTGGCAATTGAGAGTAGCATCTGAACTGCTGCCTATGTAGCAGAAGCATAATTACAAGTAATTCAGGAAAAGTAGTACAAAATTTGAGGGTACTCTACTCTATCTTCCTTTGCATGGTACTAAAAACTGTGATGATTCCAAGTGCTCATCGTCTTGGCCCAGATCCTGTAGCAGATTTATCAGCCATTTGTGTTCCTATTTGTGGTACTGTTGCAAACTAGCCACTCCAGCCACATTCCAGCATTCCTAGGTTACACATAACATGTAGTTGAAGTGTATACGAAGAGGGGAGTCAAGTCCTGTAGATCACATAAACAAAATACAGAAACCGACACTGAAGACTTTTGTTTATGTTTAATTTGTACAAGCTTTCGCGTAGAGGTCCACGCTTCCTCAGGTAGGACCTGAGGAAGCGTGGACCTCCACGGGAAAGCTTCTACAAATTAAACTTGAACAAAAATCTTCAGTGTCGGTTTCTGTATTTTGTTTATATAACATGTAGTTATAAGAGTGGTTTAAACCACCTCGCAGAAGTTGCAGATGTTGTTCATCAACTTTATTTTGAGATGGACAGGGAGTTTCATTGCCTGGGGCAATACTTTACCCCATAGCTGCTTGTGGTGTGAGGAAGGAAATAATGTCCTGTAGTGCTACTGAAGACTAACGAGACCAGACAACAACATGGCGGTGGAATTGCCAGGTCAGAGCGAGAGCTCGGGCTGAGCGAGGCAAGGCTATTTATTATTCGCGCCTTGATGTGATGGCGCTGGCAATGCCGCCACAGGGCCTCCCCCCTAGCCAAGCGCTGGAAGCTGGCGAACAGAAACGAGCTTGGGAGCCCAAGTGACTTGTCGGGGCGGTCTGAGTCGGGTAGACAGCCGAGGAGGCGACGGTGGGGGAAGAGTAGTTGGAGTAGTGAGCGGACAGCTTGCCGTGGAGGGTGAGTCGTAGAGTAGCTCCACGGAGAAGGAGGGCGGCAACGGTGGTACAGCGTCGACGTATGCCGGCTTAAGCCGTTCTAAGGCAACAGTGTCCTCGCGGCCGTTCAGCTGAATGGTGTAAAAGTTGGGTGAACGGCGCAGCACGAGGTGAGGGCCTGTGTAGGGCGGTTGCAGGGGCTTCCGTACAGCGTCACAGCGCACAAAGACGTGTGTGCAGGAGGCGAGGTCGGGATGCTGGAAGGCCGAGGGCACACGCGAGGGCCGAGATGTTGCTGGACGAAGGGCGGCCATAGTACGGCGGAGCCGCGAAACGTAGTCAGCTGGTGAGAGAGCAGTGCTGCCTGGCAACGGGCAAATGAGATCTCCGGGGAGGCGCAGGGACGTGCTGTATACCATCTCGGCGACGGAGCAGCCTATGTCAGGTTTGAATGTGGAGCGGATCCCCAGGAGCGCGAGCGGTATGACTTCTGGCCAGGGTGTTTCGGGAGCAGCCCGGAGGGCAACCTTGAGCTGTCGGTGGAAGCGCTCCACGAGGCCGTTTGACGCCGGGTGGTAGGCAGTCGTTCGAATCCGCTTGCAGCCCATAGTGTTGACGAGTCTAGAGAAGAGGGCGGACTCGAACTGGGGACCTCGGTCTGACGTGATGATAGACGGTACACCGAAGCGCGACACCCAGGTGTTCAAGAGGGCGGCTGCAACTGTGGATGCAGTGGCGTCGGGTACCGGTACAGCCTCGGGCCAACGGGTGAAGCGGTCAATGATGGTGAAGATGTAACGATAGCCGGATGATATTGGGAGTGGTCCCACCAAGTCGATGTGGATGTGCGCGAAGCGGCTGTCTGGCGCGGGAAACTGAGAAGGATGGAGGCGGGTGTGCCTGTGAACCTTAGTCCGCTGACACGGAATGCAGGCTTGAACCCAGCGCTTGATGTCCTTGTTCATGAACGGCCAGACGTAGCGCCGAGAAATGAGTTCTTGAGTTGCGCGTATGCCAGGATGGGACAATGAATGATAGGTCGAGAAGACTTCTCGTCGAAGTGCCGCCGGAACAAATGGGCGGGGTCGACCTTGTGACGTGTCGCACGCGACAGGCTGTGTAGCGCCTGGCAGGTCGACATCGTCTATGGTTAAGGAAGACGAAGGGTCACTTCTGAAAGATGCGAGTTCTTGATCGGATGATTGGGCCTGAGCCAGTGCGTCGAGGAGCGAAGACTGACAGGTTGGCCCAATGAAGTTGGCGCGACTGAGAGCGTCCGCCACCACATTATCTGCACCACTGATGTGCTGAACGTCTGTGGTGAACTCCGAGATGAATGCGAGGTGGCGGGTCTCACGAGGGGTGTAACTTGTGCTGCATGAAGAAAATGCGTAGACGAGGGGCTTATGATCGGTGAATACAGTGAATTGTCGGCCCTCCAAGAAATGGCGAAAGTGCTTGACGGTGAGATATATGGCCAGGAGCTCGCGACCGAAGGCACTGTAGCGAGTCTCCTGGGGCTTCATCTTGCGTGAAAAGAATGCTAGAGGGCGCCAAGCGCCAGAGATACGTTGTTGGAGGACGGCGCCGACAGCTGTGCTGGATGCATCGACCATGATGGACGTTGGGGCGTCGTGTTGAGGATGGAATAGAAGGGACGACGAAGCGATTGCCTGTTTGATTGCCTGGAAGGCAGCTGCCGCTTCAGGGGTCCAAACCAGCACAGAGTGTTTCGAGCGCTTGGTGCAGAGCAGAGCCTCGAGGGGACTCAGTTTGGCTGCGCATGATGGCACAAAGCGCCTATAAAAATTCACCAGCCCCAAGAATTGTCGTAGTTTGGTCACGGAAACGGGCTGCGAGAAGTCTTGAATGGCAGCGACTCGGGATGGTAAAGGCATGATGCCCTGGCTGTTGACATGGTGGCCAAGGAAGTCGAGTTCTCCGACTCCGAATTCGCTCTTAGCGGCGTTGATAATGATGCCGCTCTGCTGTAAGCGGGTAAAGAGTGCCCGAAGATGATGTGCGTGCTCTGTTGGGGAGCGGCTTGCGACGAGGAGGTCATCCATGTACGCGTAGACAAATGGTAATCCGCGAATGATGTTGTCGATGAACCTCTGAAAAGTCTGGGCAGCGTTCCGCAAGCCAAAGGGCATTCGAAGGAACTCAAACAGGCCAAATGGGGTCGTAATGGCGGTTTTTGGTATATCCTCCTTTGCCATAGGAATCTGATGGTAAGCGCGGACGAGATCTATTTTCGAGAACGTGGTGGCGCCTTCCAGATGAGCTGAGAAGTCCAAGATGTGCGGGATGGGATAGCGGTCGGGGATGGTTGCTTTGTTCAATGCGCGATAGTCGCCGCACGGGCGCCAGTCCCCGGTCTTCTTTGGCACCATGTGCAGCGGCGAAGCCCACGTACTGGATGATGGCCTGATGATACCAAGTTCAAGCATGTGGTCAAATTCTGCCTTTGCCACGCGGAACTTTTCGGGTGCGAGGCGCCGCGGGCGGAAGTGAACTGGTGGGCCACGGGTGGAAACGTGGTGAACAACGTCGTGTTGTACGGGTTTCGTCCAGTCGGGTGGCTGAGTCAACGCAGGGAAATCCTTCAGGATAGAGGCGAAGGGGACGTCCGGCGCAGTGCAAGATAGTACGCGGGATGGTGGTGCAGGGAGGTTAAGGCCGCAGACTGACAGGGACGTTGAGCGATCAATGAGGCGCCTGCCGTTGACGTCGACGAGCAGCTTGAAACTGTTGAGAAAGTCTGCTCCGAGGATTGCTTGGGTGACGTCGGCGACAAGAAAAAGCCACTTAAAATCTCTTCGGAGCCCGATGTTGAGGGTTAGAGACCGTTGGCCGTAAACGGGTATGGTAGAGGCGTTGGCGGCTCTTAGGCTGAAGCACTGCTGTCGGGGTCGGCGTGAAAATTTGTCGGCGGGTATGACGCTTACTTCCGCGCCAGTATCAACGAGGAAGCGCATCCCGGTGGTACGGTCAATGATGTGGAAAAGGCGGCTGCTGGTGGACTCGGGCGCTCTTGTCGTGGAAAGGGTTTTCGGCCGTCGCGACCACGAGCAAGGTAGGAGGCAGCGTCGTGCATCGGCGCCGAAACGGTGGTGGCAGTGACAAAGTCTGCTGGAGGTTCGGGAGCAGGAACGCGCAGGAACCGATGGGGGTCTGCGGCAGGAAGTTGATGATCTTGGTCGGCATAAAAGGTTTGCGACCAGCTGGGTAAGGTGACGAACCTGCTGAGACAAGGCGTGGGCGGAGCTTTCGAAGCTGACCTGGGACACAGGCGGAGCGGGCAGTTCCGAGAAGCCGGAGGAATTGACGACTGCCATGTCCAGGTCCGTCAGGTATTGTCCAAGGTATTGTCCGGGTCACCACTGTAGTGCTACTGAAGACTAACGAGACCAGACAACAACATGGCGGTGGAATTGCCAGGTCAGAGCGAGAGCTCGGGCTGAGCGAGGCAAGGCTATTTATTATTCGCGCCTTGATGTGATGGCGCTGGCAATGCCGCCACAGTCCGATGGAGTCCAAAATTGCCAAAAGAGCTTTGAGAGCAGGCATTCGTGGGCTCGATTTAGCCATAGACCAAGCAATTTTATCTGAAGATGGCAGTTTGGAAAGCTTGGTAGTGTGGGCAATGACACAGAATATACTCTGGGTCTTCTACAGCACTGCATTGACAGTATCTGAGAGAGTCAACTTGCCTCAGGTGGTAATGACACTGAGCTGTAAATGCCCCATTGAGTCACAGTGCACCATCTTGGCGAGAAGTGTGGCATCCAAAAACCAAGCTCTGGGTTAACATTGCTCAGTATAGACGGGAGGAAAATGTCAGTTGTCCATTGACAGGAAGACTATTTATACCATCCATTGATGTGTTGGTGAACGATATGTGCTGTCTACATGACCAGTAACAGTCCTTTGCTATCTTTCACTGTGATTTAATTAAACACCTCCCTCATGTGACGGTGTTCCTAGCACAGTTCTACCTTGCTGAACCACTTTTCGCGGCTCTTATCAAACATAACATTAGCGGTTCTTCGTATGCTGAGGACGAGGAACGCAAGAGACGTTTACATGATGTTTACGTGGTTACCGTCGTGACAAAAGGTCGACACAGCAGTTTTGCGGTATGTTTTATATGTTGCTCATCCTGGACATTTTTCGCTACCCGGTTTCCTGTCCAAAACAGCTACGAACTGCATCAGTGTCACTTCTCCCATGAATTCCTTCATGAGTTGCACGCGCGTGTTAGCACACCAAGTCGTTACACGTCTGAAAAATACCTGACGAAATCGGCAGAAGAAACATATGCTTTAATAGAGCTTGCAGTGATTATCCTTTTTATGCAGCACATCCCGCAACACCATACTGCTCCGTCGTTACTCCATTTTCTCAAATAGCCTCGTCCCCAATGGTAGTCGAACGGCCGAACCGCTGAAGCGTCGTTTTCCTAGTATTTATACGCGTAGTCATTTAGGCCTGTAACTTAATTAAATTAATGAATTGAGAGATACATGATGAATACGACACAGAATTGCATAAAGACTCGTTATTCTGGAGTGTGACTCTCTTAAACACTGATTTTCTCACGTAAAACCATGCTTAACTCTGGACTGCATAGACCCATTGTGATTTATTTTGACAGCTTGGATTTCAAAGGATTGGAATTTGAAGGGCGGATGTCTTAGCGTGGATTTCAAAAGTTTTATTACTAAGAGTTGGTAACAGGGTACACCCCTATAATGTGGGAGAAAAGCGTCGAATGAGTAGAATGGCGTTTATTTGGCTAAAACTTGGAAATTTCCCAATGAAGGGTAAAACCTGCGTCGGTTCAAGAGGGAAGTATTAGGGGTCGACCCATGATTAGCCAATCCGGGTCAGGCGATGGTCTGCCCTTATGACCCCAAACATTCCCACTTGATAAAACCGTTAAAATCAAAACAGCTAAAACCAAGCGGAATAAAATCAAAAAAGGGGTACAATCCAATAAAATCTCGAGCCAACTGTTGAAACCTAAGAGCGACTCACTCAGGAAGACTATACCAACTGATTAAAACGATTGAGCACAATCAAGCTCCCAACTAACACGCGGGAGGCAAGCCAGCTAAGATCATTCTTTGTGAAACCAAGGTCCTGCAATGCATTCCGGGTGGAGGAACAGGTGCCGCCCCTTGCGCCGAAGCATAAACCGTGAATGGTAACCTGCTTATCTGGGAATGTGGAGGCGAGACCGGCATGTTTCTGCTCTTGACTTCTGTTGATGTCTTCGAGCGTACTCGGAGCGGCGTCCCACGCTACCGCTACATCCAGAATGATTACTGAGTCGCCTTCGGACATCACAATGTCCGGCTTAAGCCTGGTACCATCACTTGTTGTGTACACCCTTTCTTGAATCACACTCGCATTAGGGTTATACTTCTTGCAAATGCGCGACACCTGATAGCAACAAAATTATGCCTTTCGGCCAGAGGCAAATGCACTTTTTCGCAGCCCCGTAAAATATGAAAGGCGGTCTCCTCCCTTCCAGTGCAAAATTGGCACTCTCGGGCCTTCGGGTCGCTAGCTTGCCGGTTGGACAGGGTGCTAGTAGGGTAGAGGTTTGTTCTGAGTCGTAACGCTCTAATCCTGTCTCCATCCTTGAGAAGCCTACTGTCATGGTAGAGCCAGGTGTTGCCGATGGGCTCCGTACGGTGAGCAAACAATGTCTTGTTGTTGTAGGCGGCAATTTTTCTTGAAATGTAGGTCCTTTTCGCAGCTTGGACTGCTGCTGCTACCTCACTCTGGTTCGTAATGCCTGTAGGTATTCCAAGGAATGATGACAATCTACGTTCTTGGTCCGATAACCCCGCCAGTACGGAGTCCACGAAGGGGCACCGCAGCCGCGCCATCCTGACGAAAGCCTTGAACTGCATACTTGCAGCCACCCATTGAAGATCTAAGACTCCCAAACTTCCTTCTTTGAATGGTAAGTGGATGTGAATTGTTGGAAAGGGTTGTGGCAAGTGTAAAACTTGCTTTATGATATTTCGTAGAGACTTGTCCTTCTTTTCCGCATCATTTAGGACGGTAAGGGAGTTTGCCAAAATGTACAGATATCGGGGCAACGCAAGGGTGTTAATACTTCGGAGGCTCTGAAAGGGCTTCAGCGAGGCGTGTTTGATGACCCTTAGTAGATCTTCGGACATGTCGTCTTCCATCTTCGGGCCTTTATTAGGATAGAAGTTAAGGCCATTGATATCTTGTGTGAATATCCTTTTGCCGAGGATAGATAGTACTATCGGCAAACTTGAGAGGAGGGTTGCCATAGTCAAACCATTTTCTGCGGCCGTCATACCGCCACCCGAAATACTGCGTCTTAGTGGGGTTCAAACGCAAGCCTGTGGACCTCAAAAACCCCTCGGTGATGGTGATAAGAGAATTTAGGCCCTCCAAACTCTCCGACATGAGAACAATATCGTCAGCAAAAGCTAGCGCTGAGACGTGAGCCTGGTTCAGTGTAACCCCCAGACCGGAGGAGTTTAGGTGGAGAAGGAGAGGATCGAGGACGGTGTTAAAAAGAAAGGGGGTCAAATGTCCCCCTGCTTTATTCCCTGGCGCACCAGAATCCTTTTCCCATCTGTTTTTCCATCCAAGTGGAACGTAGTGGAGCAACCTTCATATAACTTGTGTATAATCTCCACATAATGCTCTGGGAAACCTCGTCCTCGTAGAGTGTTGAAAATTGCCTCGTTTGCCAGGGAGTCAAAGGCTTTTCTGAGGTCCAAGCTCGCAGTGTAAAGGCGCCGGCGTTTTTTTTTTCATAATCTTCATAGTAACCTGGAGCAAGAGAAGGTTCGTACTCGTGCTTCTGTCTTGCTGAAAACCACCCTGCAAAGGATGAAACTGCATCTCTCTTGACAGACGTCCGAGCAGTAGCTTAGAGAACAGTCGGGAGAGAACAGGGCCAACAGTTCTCGGTCGAAGGTCACTTGCTGTTCGAGGTATACCCTTCTTGGGTATAAAGACCGTTCGGGACACCTTCAGATCCTCGGGGACGTTCTTGAAACTCAGAAAGTTGTTCATAATATGGCATAGTACGCAGGAGGGGATCCCCAAAAGGGTCCATCACACGAATGCCGTCAGGACAAGGGGACGATTTAGGGTCAATATCTCTGACCGCCACTTCAATTTCATCAGTTGTGAAGGGGACCACTGGAATGGTCATAGGGCCGGTAGGAGCTGACATGAACATAGTAATAATGACTGGACACAGACTGTCCGCAACGCTACAAGGCTTCTGGACACGTTTAATTAGCAATTAGAGTTAATTGGGACCCCCCACATTAATCAGGACACTCCAGGGAGTCATCACACTAATTGGGGAGCATCTAGGACGTGTCCAGACCACCCTGTGCGTTGCGGACAATCTGTGTCCATAAAAATAAAAAAATAGGTAGAAAATAAAATAAAAAGATAGAAATAGAGTGGAGAGAAACAATTTATTCGAAAATCAGCGATGCCGCGGCGAAGAACCCACTCCGCAACACCCGAGTGACCAGCGCCCGCAATGTTGGTAGTTGGCACCCAGCAGTTGCAGAGATCGACGACAGGTGGCCACTTAGTTGCAAGGCATCACACCAGATGACGCCACCATCATAGCTCTAGACAAGAAAGACAGGGAACAAGATACTAGCGGCAGGTAAAAATGACAGACAGGTAAAAAAAACAGGACCTGGCAATGGTCCTGGCGGGCTTGAGGAGGCGGAGCCGGGCGAGCTTGTGCTAGACGGGGGCCCTCGTGGTATAGCGTCTGGGGGTGGTTCCCCAGAGGGGGGCAGGCTTGATTGCAGATAATGCGTAACCAGGTATTAATTTGACGGTGAGTATATGACACCGTTATAGCGAGCCTCATAGAGATCGCTTAGTTACCTCGATTACATCTGATACTCAAACGGAGGATAACCTTTCGGAATTGGCTGAGGCCATTCTGGCCGCTGGAGCTGATGCGCCTACCTCTGAGCTCACGAATTTGGTTGCGGCTCCGTCTAATATTCTAGACGGGGCGCCCCTTGAATACGACTGTCACACTAGTGCCCTAGTGCCAGTAGGGGGGCCAGTGTCGCCGCACCCGTTGCCTGGTTCGGCCCTGCTAGGGTCGGTTTCCGAGGGCCTTTCAGGGCCTTTGTCCTATGGTCGTGGGACCGATCCGTAGCTGGTGGCCCTGGCCAGGGCTGAAGTGGAGATGGCTGGCCATCCCTTTATAAATCAAGAATTGGCAAAGGTGTTCGTATCAAGATCTCTTATGGCGATTCGAATGATGCGACATCAGGGACGCTACAAAACCATTTTCCAGAAAGTCTCTGAAGACAGAAGGCAAACGGAGATTTCCTCAACTCCTCCTAGGATTGAGCAACAACAGCAGCTACAACTGAATCTGCAGAGTGTACAGTCGGATCTGGGAAGAGTGGGCTTACATGATCCTGCCTTGAGCTACAACTCCGCTCCGCTCAATATGACTGATTTGACCACGATAATGCATCACTTTGGAGTGACTCCCTCTCGGAGGGTTCACACGAGAGAGCGGCCAAGAAGAAGGCATAAGACAACACATAGCTCGAAGAAAGCTAGGAAACAAGAACGCTTCCTTCATCATCAGAGGCTGTACAAGAAGAAACCAAAGGTCCTTGCCCACCACCTCCTCCTTGAAAACGATTCTGAGGACGGAGCAGTTACCTTGCAGGAGGTGCATCAGACATACGACGCCCTCTTCTCGAGTGATACGGCGCCTGAAATACCTATGTTCAGTAGTAATGACTGGACACAGACTGTCCGCAACGCTACAAGGCTTCACGGCTGGACACGTTTAATTAGCAATTAGAGTTAATTGGGACCCCCCACATTAATCTGGACCCTCCAGGGAGTCATCACACTAATTGGGGAGCATCTAGGACGTGTCCAGACCACCCTGTGCGTTGCGGACAATCTGTGTCTATAAAAATAAAAAAATAGGTAGAAAATAAAATAAAAAGATAGAAATAGAGTGGAGAGAAACAATTTATTCGAAAATCAGCGATGCCGCGGCGAAGGACCCGCTCCGCAACACCCGAGTGACCAGTGCCCGCCATGTTGGTAGTTGGCACCCAGCAGTTGCAGAGATCGACGACAGGTGGCCACTTAGTTGCAAGGCATCACACCAGATGACGCCACCATCATAGCTCTAGACGAGAAAGACAGAGAACAAGATACTAGCGGCAGGTAAAAATGACAGCACTTCTAAACAAGCCTAGGCATGTGAGAGAAAAGGTCTAACCGCTACTGCTAAAACAGCACGGAGAAAATGATACACATCGGGGGAAAAGGCTCACGGGGGCGATCGCTTAGGCCTAACCACAACGTCACAACACTATGTAGGTAACACAAGGCGGGACCCACTGGGCACACATCGCTAAACATGCGTCAACATGAACAACAGGCTTGCTCCAGCAAAACAAGTCTAAACATGCAAGAAAAGGCTTAACACGAGTGCGGTCAAATCACTCGTTGGTCACCGCTAAACATGGCAAACATACGAGGAAAAGGGCTTACGGGGGCGATCGCTTAGGCCTAACCACAACGTCACAACACTACGCAGCTAACACAAGGCGGGAACCACTGGGCACACATCACTAAACATGCGTCAACACGAACAAAAGGCTTGCTCACTGCAAAACAAGTCTAAACATGCGAGAAAAGGCTTAACACGAGCGCGGTCAAATCACTCGTTGGTCACCGCTAAACACGGCAAACATACGAGAAAAGGAGCGCGTCAAATCACTCACTTTTTCCCCCGCGGCGACTTCCAGGCAGAAACTGAGAGAGCGCGGGGAACACACGTCTGCTCTCTACGCCAGCCAGCCAGAAACTGCGCGAGCGCGGGGAGCGCACGTCTGCTTTCCACGACAGCCAGAGAGAAACTGACTGAGGCGACGCGCAGCGGCAGTTATGGATGCGCGCGCGCCCTCTGCTCCACCCGTCCGCGCATGCGCGCGCGCATTCTCATTCTCAACGCGGACTCAAAACGCGGACATTCTCAACGCGGACTGTTTAAAGAACGCATTAAACAGTCCGCGGGTGGCTTCTGAGTTTCGGTTTCACTCTCGTTTCTTTGCGCGCGCGTTTATCTGTATAAAGGCAGCGCGCACCGCCCTCGCGTCATCACTACGTGAAGATGTTCAGCTACCACTCGCTACAAAATTGTTCCCGCACCCACGCTTCTTGGGAAGAAGTGGAGAAGGAATGTTTCAACAGCAAAAGTCCCCGCAACGAGCTCGTCATCACTGCTTTTCACTACGTGATAGACTTGGTAGGCTTTGGCAATATAGGAGAGATCTCGCCGGGGCCGCTGCAGGAGATGGTGCGTCGGATCTACGCCCGTTACAAGAACGTCGGCATAACGGTTCCTGACGGACCCCTGGGACTGATGAGCGAATTTGTGAGCTTGTCCAACGCAGAATTCAACTACATCGCTGCAGACATCGTGGACCTTCTCGCTCGTGCCATCGCTCATATTAAGCATGCCCTGCGGAAGCAGCGACATTTGCAAGCAGTCTACATCGCCAATTTGGTCATTGATTTATTCAAATACCGATTGGTTATTGACATGCAACGCATTAAACAGTCCGAATAACTTTGACGAGACTCTGTGTTTTCTTTCACTGAAACATGTTTATTGAATACATACAAAAGAGTTGGTCGATAGATGCCTGCTCTTTGTTCCACGGTCACTCGATTCACAAGGGCGCTCACGGTCTTTCTTGCCTAATGCTGTACAAGGAGGGGACCTACTGCTATACAGGAAGGTAGTTTGGGCTATCGGGGAGGTTGCTGGACGGCTTTTCCTGTGCTGCATGATATGCGACGACAGCGGCCATTGGTTCCTGAAAAACAATGTCATACATAGAATACACTCTCACAGCAGAACCGGTCAACTTACAGTTTGCTTCACGAAACGCCTCGCGTCGTGGACGAATGCCTCTCGTGGGCTTTCGATCAACCGTCGTAGAACCAGGGCGTCTCCTCCCCCTCTCATTGCGCTGATGGCGTCTGTACTTTGGGCACCGCGCCATGTCTTATTCGACGCCATTGCAATATCGCATATGATGTCGACGATGACAACCAAACGAAAAATGAAAGAAGGTTTTAATTTAACCCCAATTTGAAATAATTCTCCCTTTAAGAACTCCTTAATTTTGCATAATCAACATGGTCTCTAATGAAATTCGTGTTATGCACGAATTCTCCCCCCCGTTTTGGAATAATCTAACGAAAAATGAAAGAAGGAGTTCAATTTTGAATACGGCCAGATTAAAATGTACCCCCCAAATCTTCCCCATTACGCCTAACCAGAATTCATGTTGGCCATGAATTCACGTCCCTCCCCAATTTTGAATAGTGTGGGTGATGCTCCCCCTAATTTTGAAGTCCGCGGAGCCTAATCGGACCTCATGTTAGGCATGAAGTCCCTCCCCAATTTGAAATAATTGTCCCGAGTGTACCTAGCAAACAGAGAAAAAGAGGCATTAATCAAACAACGATCTGAACACATACAAATGCACTTACCTCCTGCGCAAGCAGACCGAACGTTGTGGTGACATCGTCGACATCATCATCTTTAACTGCGGTCTATCCCACGCTCGCTTTTATGCGCAGGATCTGTGGTTTCCTATTCTTCTATTGTATTGGGGGTAGAGAGAGAGAGAGAGAGTCGGGCGTGATGTGAAAGACGATATGCATTTATTGTCTGTCGTGTTTACATGGGTTGTTCGTGGTCTTCCATAAGAACCCAAGGATCCAATCTAGTAATAAAGGACCAGAATAAGGATTCTACGAACAAAAACCACAATCGAAAAACACTCACGGTATTTGACTCGCATTCCAGCGTTCAGCGAGTTCTCTCCAACCCGCTGTACTTGCTCTGTTCCACTGGTGCACCAGGGAGTAGAGGAGGTGCTCCGCTTCCCCCGAAGCTTAAAGGGGCAGTTCCTTCTAGCGGTAAAGTCTGCTCCTCTAAGCTTCGGGGCACTCTGAAAAAGAGCTCTCCCTCTAGTCCCCGCTGCACAGCGAGTCCTCGCCACTCCATGGTGTAGCACGCCATGAGCACTTCTGTGGTGGCAGTCTCTATGTCCTCTTCGTCTGCGATGGCGAACGTTTGCAAAAACGACTCCATATCCAAGCGGGGTACATCTACCCCCGCACCGGGGATCAGCTGGAAGAATAGCTGTACAATGTGTGTCACAGTGAAACCTACAGAGCAACGTTAGGTATTAGAAAGGAACTATTTCTAAACAAGAAGAGATAGAGAAACACTTACCAAATGGTGGACGAATGTGGACCAAAAGGTCCAAAATTGTCTGGAACGTATGCAGCATCGTCTCGGCGCTCTTGATTTGAGAATAGTGGACGAGGGGGGTACAGGGGATGACCATCTTATAGTACAGGGTTCTCACGCTCGCACTAACCCCATTTACATCATATCCATCGATTACGTAAATCCGTCACTTTGCTTCTGTGACAAGATGCCCCCCTTTGTTCCTCCAACATCATGCGAGGAGAAGGAGGAGGAGGAGGGGAGACACAGGGGGTTCGAGACCAGACACGACCAAGGACTACAAAGACGGAGAGAAAGAGAGAGAGAGACGATCCGCTGTCACATCCTGTCTAACCGTCCCAGAGTGGGATTCGAACCCAGGATCCTTCTACACTGGGCGCGACACACTAACCACCAGTCTAATTCGTACTGCGTGACGTTTTTCGAATTGCGGGGTTCGTGTCTACACACGTCACAACATGTTCAAACACGTCCAAACATGTTCAGACATGTTCAGTGACGTCACAACATGTTCAAACACATCCAAACATGTTCAGACACGTTCAATGACGTCATAGAGAGGGTGAGAGGAACGAGTGTGTCCAGGGGCGACTTCGACGGTTCGCCGCCCGTGTCCGAACATGTTCAAACACGTCTTAACATGTCCAAACACGTTCAATGACGTCATAGAGAGGGAGAGGAAAAGCTTTACTATAAATGACGAAGCGAACGTTCGATCGTCATTCTCGTGCCATCATGATCAGCTTGGTAGATCCTCGTAAGTAATACCCATGACGTCATCATCGTCGAAAGTTTTGAAGAGTTTCGTTTCCAGTGTACAACACTTTTGCTGCGCTTGAAGTCGTTTTTTTCCCGCCTCACATATTTCGGGAGATTGGCAGTGCCCGCTTCTTCTGCACCAATTGCGGTGGATTGTGGTCCAAAGGTACGCTTCCTCGTTATTTTTTTTAAATACATTCTATAATCGCTCACATTTTTTTCAGAGCAAAAGCATTGGACGGACCAATTGATTGGCCCGTTTCTCGGCTGTCGGATGGTACCGTTCGACGTACGTTGCGAAGGACTTCGACTATTGAAGGAAGATGGAGAAGATGGACCATCAGTGTCACTCTGTGAGTGAAGAAGATTGTACGTGTGTGTTTGAGATATAAAAACAAGCGTTTCTCACACTCCTTTCCTCTGCAGATTACGAATGGCTACTGACGGGAGATCTACCTCTGGTCCTAACCTTCAAACCTCCTCCGAAGACCTTCTTTTTGCGAATCGGCGATCAACTGACTACCTGTCGCTGCGGTTGACTCTTGTCGAGAAACCCCAGCTATTGGTTAGACTCGAGCCTTCGTCCGTATTTGGGCTGTCTTCCCAGCTACGAAATCAAAGCTGGAGCCTAATTCATGTGTCACGAGAAATAAAAAAGGTTGTCTACTCTCATTCCGTCTCAGTCATTACGCAGAGCAGAGGTTCGCAACCTTTGTGCAAACGCGAACGTATCGGGACTTGCTGCGATTACGCGATTATATTCACGGCGATAGCTGCGAGGGAGACTTTCGCTCGATTCTCAAGACACCCTTACGTCTGTTCACCGTCAGTGGGAAGATTGCAAAGAAAATGAAGTGTTTCATAGATTACAAGCTCGAGCTGTTGGAAAAGTATAGACGAGGAGAGACAGTCGACCCGTGTCTCATCAACGCGGGTTTCAACCGACCTATCGTCCGTCGCTACTGGCTTCTCCACACATCCGTCGACGTCACGGTGACCGGCGACGACGAGCGTCGGGTCAGCACGTTGGAAGATCGTCTCGCAAGCGTCTTGTGTATGTCGTGAATAAATAGACTATTTTTACGAAACGAGTTCGCTCACGAGGATACGTTTTATTGTTTCGTCATTCTCTTCGAGGTTATACGAAAACATGGATACACAATTTTTCAAGCTGTAGCGTTTCGACATGCGCGTGGCTACGTAGATACAAAAAAGCCCGCAGTAAGGTGAAAAGGGTGATTGAATACACTTGTCGTTATACTCGTCCACTACAGGTAAAGTCCTTCGAAGGTTTGCTTCGATGGGGCGAAGTCCGTAGCTGTCGAAAAACACGGCAGACCCGTCATAGTTTTTCAGGTAGAGCACCCAGTGCTGCCCGCGCTTTCTTCGCTCTTCGGTATTGATGATTAGATAGCCGGGCTTGCGTAAAATGAAGGCTTCGTCGGAAGCGCAAATGCCTCTCAGCATGGAGGAAGCGAGGGGGTTCAGGGACACGAGTTCCAAGATGTCGCTCTCGTACATCTTTTCTTATGGGAAGGTGACCGTACGGTCCTTGTTGACGCACATGAGCTTGGGACACTCGGAAATCAAGAGGACGGTGACCGCGTGTGGAAGGGCTTTAGCGAAGTGTAATTGCAGGCGAACGTTTCCTTTTCGCCACTCGTTCAAATGCGAAGGAGAAGAACACTTTTCCACGTCCAAGTTGAAGTAGAGAAGGAACCCGTTCGTTTTAAATCGCTCGTAGCTATACTTGAAATGTTTCTCACCCAGTTCTTGCAAGAAGTTAAAGTAGGGAATTTTGACGAGGTCGTTCTGAAAGTCGTACTCGGCTCGCACTTGCTGGCCGTCCACGGAGAGCATCGGATGAGACAGGTCGTAATGGCGGAATTTGTAGGAGTTCGATTGGATGTCGCCGAGAAAGTCAGACGTGGCGAGCAGGACGACGTATAATTTGGAAGGTACCCTCTCGGGGTAAACGTTATCAAAGTGAGTGTCCAAGCTCCCGGCAGTCAAGCTCCGCACCTTGGTTTCCAATCCGCGTAACACGTAGATGGCCGGTGTGGTCTGAAGCCGCCGCTCGTATTCCAAAAAGAGGGAAGGTGCCAGCATCACCTTTTATAAGTGTAACATCATTTCTTCAATGTCCACCTCGTAATTGCACGTTTTCTTGTCGTTGGGGACCGATACGAGTTTAAATTCGTCGTTGTTTAACAGGAAAACGACGCGAATTTCGACGGCAGGTACCATCAGGCGCGGCTGTTGAAACAGGTCGGTATTGATCTGTCCGACCAGGTTAAAGTATCTTCCACCCTTCGTCGCTTCGTAACGTTGTTTCGCACCGCGAGACGAGACGTCGTAATCGTTCTTCAAATGTTCGTCGTCCTCGACATAAAGTCCAGCCGCGTGTACTGTTTCTTGAGCCATGGGCGTGGAATGAAGCACGACGTCCAAAATACTCCTGTAGGCGTACAACTCGTTGGAACTGACGAGGTTGTTGTTCCATAAAAGGTGACCGTCTTAAACATGCCGCTCAACAGGTGGTTTATTGGGAAGATGACATCTTTCTCGTCCATTTCTTCCCCGTCGTCGCGAACAATGTGCACGGTCAAAGACACGAAACTGCCGTACAGATGCAAGTGTGCCCTTTGCAAATTTTGAATAGAAAATTCGATCACGGAATTATTTACTCCATGGACATGGCATGGAAGGGGGTTCGAATATCATCACATCACTCGTTAGACAGGTCGGCGTCTATGTTTCTCCTTTCGTTGACGTCATGACGGAGCGCGCGCAGTGGCTGTGTGACCTTCAAGGCGTACGAAAGATATCTGCAGGTGCGTCGTGTGTCGGCGCCTTTTGTTGTCGTTTGCGGCGTTTCTTCCCATTGTTGTTTCCAGAGCCCTCTATGGAATCCAGCACGTCTCTCCCCGTTGCTATGGCCGTCTTTTTTTACTGCGCTCGATATTCCTTCGCCATCGGCCAAATTCCGCGCCAAGCGCTTCAACGTTCTCTTGGCGATCGGATTTATTTGCTGCCAGATGGGAACGATAAACTTGGATATGTTGCTCAACACACCACCCCCTCATTGAAAAAGGGGTCCTGTGTACACGGGAATTATTTTGGGGGAATTACGGTACATATTTGAAATGCAAGGTTAGATTGGTTCTGCCTTTGGACCGCAACGGCAAACGTCTTCCCGTTTCGTCCGCGAGAACGATCGTCACTGAGGGAATTTCGAATTGAGACAGGTTAAAATACTGGATGTTATCTAACGTGTAGGTGACAACGTGCTTGTCTTTCTCGTAATAAAAGGGTAGTATTTTTGATATCGTTTTTTTCCCGCTCCCCACGTACGTGGGTTCCACGATGTCCATGTAGACGATTATGTTGTGAAATGGGGGCTCCAGGAGTACCTCGACGGAGCTCGTGGCATCCTCCCCCGTGAACACGGTACGGGATTCGAAGCCCAAAAGCATGGCCAGGTACTCGGAAAGTCTTAGGGGGGAGGTGCCCTCGGAAAGCCGAATTTTACATTTCTGTTCGGTTCCGTCGAAGCTGAAGCGCGCGCGTTCGCCTACGCGCTGGTTAATCGTATCCAGAAGTGCTTGCGGCGTTGCATAATAGCCGGGAGGCAGATGTACTTGCAAAGATTGAGTAATTTTCGTCGTGATCGCGAAAGAAAATTGACGCGCTATTGGGAGAGAGACGCGTAGCGTTTCACCGTGTTCCTCGACGGCTGTGAGATGTAGCAGATTGACAAAGGGTTCCGGTACGTGAAACCCTTTTGGCGTTTTCAGAGAGTAGACGTTATCCGCAAATTCTAGCGAGGCGTCCAGCTTGTGCGTCTGGAAATACTTGTTGAGTGTGTTCCGTAGGGACGTGGTTTCCGAATTCAGAGTGACGTCGCCGAAAGCGACGGGTGCGGCGTGCTCCAATAAGATGGAGGTGGCTTCGCGTTCGCTCAATTTGGGAGGTTTCACCGCACGACCTGCTTCGCGGGACGCTAGCGAGGCGTCGAGCGCCTGTGCGAGGCGAGGGTCCAATTCCACGGCTTTCACGTCCACGGGTAAGACGATGTCGTATCGTGATTTATTGTACGCGAAAGAAACGTTAAATTCCGAAAGGGCTTTTCCCAAATCCCTCTCGAGATCCGAGGTGACACGAAAAGTTCCCCCGGCTTCGACCGTGTCCTCGAAAGAAACCTCGATTTTCGCATCTTGCCTTTCGAACCCAATATTTAAAAAATCGTTGCTTATGCTGAGATCCATCAGACCGACTTTATAGCGGTTCGAGAGCTGAAGCGGACAATCGAAAGCTACCGTGAAGGCGTTGAGTTTATTCGAGGGATACTTATCCATGCTGGCGTTCGAGAGCAGGTGGACGTAGATGTCTGACGTCATTTCCCAATCTTGACCACGTCGCTGCTCGGAACCCAACTGTCGTGTTCTTTGTCGTAACCGAACCAGCGAACCAAGGAGAAGCTCTGACCTTTCACTTGCTTCTTTCTCAGCGCTTTCGTTACTGGCCAAGGCAGATTGGCGTCTCGGGTTACGACGACTACCTCCTCCGGGTAGAAAGATCCGTCCACTTCCTTACCCCGGTAATCTTCCAGGTGCACGACGGGAGGGGAGATGTCTCTCAGGCGGGAGACGGTGAAAATCTGAGGCGACCAACTCCCTTCCGACCTCTTATGAAAACCTTTTCTGTGTAGTAGGACCCTCACTTTATCCCCCACTTTCAGCTTCTTTTTCACGGAGGGTACGACGGTCTTCCCATTTATCTTATTGAACAGCTCCAATTCGTTTTCGTGACTTCGGACGGGCTGATGCCCAAAGTCCTGTGTTTGGTGTTGTTGTAGTCGCGCACGATCTTGGGAAGCGCGGAAACGAAGTGGTATTTTCCCGTTACTCTAAAATAGCGGAATATTCTGTCACGTAAAGTGCGTATCACGCGTTCAGCCTGTGATGCTTTGATTACTGGAGAGAAGGTCGAATACATGTGTACCTTCTTTCGTGAGAGATACTTCTTGACGGTCTTGTTGTAGAATTCCCCTCCTTTGTCGCAAAAGATGTGTGTAGGTATGTTACCTCCCCGGAAAAGTCTTATCATGGCCCTTTTCATTTCGGCGGGGTGCTTCGTCTTTAGCGGGAGGGTGCGCAGAAAGTGGGAGAGGGAATCGATTGCCACGAGAATGTAGCGGTAGCCACCGTTGAATCTCTTGTATTTTGAAAAATCGGCGAGGTCCATTTGCCACACGTCGTTGATCTTGAGCGCGATGATGCGTCTCCTATTAAACTTTCTTCTGACCGGATGGTGGAGCGTGTAGGCATCCAGCTTTCTGAGAATGGCGAGAGCTTTCTTTTTGCTCAAGTGACACGCTTTTCTATAGCGTTCCACACACCCCAAACCACCCGCTGACTTTTCATATCCCTCCATAAGTCGTCCACGCAATGGAGGCCTGCTGCTGCTGCTGCTGTTGAGGCTCGCGAGATTTGGGCAGAGAAATCAGACGCAATAGTTTCGAGACTTTGGGGAACCAGGAAAGTTTCTTTCCCGTCTTACGTTGCAACAAATAATTGACGAGTTCGTAAACGGAGGAGTGTCTGATGGGCTTGCCCGACACGGAGACACAACCCTCGCGATCCCAGGAAAGAACCTTATTTAATTCCGAGACGACCCTTTCCGCTTCCTCTTCGTCCACCTCTGGAGAGAGGAGCGAATAGTCAAAGTCATTTGTAGCGTCGGACGCCTTGTTTTTATTGTCGTAGGGGTCAAATCCGTACTGCTTTAGTATGAGATACAGTGCTTGCAGTATGAGTTTCACTTTGACGTCGTCACTTTCCTTCGAGGAAAGAATGTTTCCAATGGAGGACGAGGAGGAGGTGGTGACTTCAATTCTCTTGGCCATTGGCGAAAAGGTTCAACACGGCGGAAAGCAGGAGAGGAACCACCGACGAAAGAACGCCCTGTCCTCGCTGCTGAGACAGATAGCGCTTCAAACGTTGCAGATTCTTGTGAATCTTTTTGTAGGCGAGCCGTCGTAAAAAGCGTTTGTGCTTCTTCAAACGCGCGAAGGTATCTGGAGCTAGAGCCACCTTTCCGTTCAATACATTGAGGCAAATTTCGGAGAGGTGTTTCATGTCGGACGAGGACGAACCTCTCAAGACGTCGCGACGGAGGGGGTAGAGTGGAGAGTATTTTGAGTAAAGTGAGGTGAGGGCGCAGATTCATTTTGGAGCGTAGATATATTGACGTTCGCCCGGAAAGATATTGCTACGCAACCTGTGATCCTCGTGTGTATAGTTGTGAAGATCCACGAGTAAATATGCGTGGGGCGACGACATCGCTTGTTTATATGCGTCCAGAAAATACTCCAATCTTTTTCTGCCAAATAGCTGTTGGCCGAAATGGTCCATCTGGTGCACGCTGCGCACGGTCCGCCACAGGACGACGTAACTGGCGTTGTAGGATATTGTTCTAAAATGGCTACTGTCAAAAAAGATGTTTTGGCCGAGTAAGTAGATCGACACGTTGGCGTGGTGAGAACCCCGAATGAAAAGATCGGTCACCTCCTTCAAGGAACCGGCGTCGGTCATGTGATCGTCGAGGATGATCAGCGTAGCGCCCGACGTGTCCCACTCTCGCAGTAGCTCCTTGGTAAATTTTACGGAGTCCCCGAATTCGTCCTGCATGCTCGGCGAAGCATATTTCTGCAAGTATAATATTTGTGACGGAGGCTTGACCACCACGTCGTTCAGGTTCCTCAGCATGTTAGCAACGAAAGTAGATTTGCCGCACATGGAGGGCCCGCTTAAGATACAGTGAAAGGGATGACGGAAACCAAAAGGTTCGGGGGAAGACATGTTGCGAGCGTACACGTTGCACGAAGAGAAAGAAGAGACTGAGACTCGAAGAGAAATGCATCGCTTTTATTTACACGTCGTCGTCGTCGTCCTCTACATCGGAACTGCGTTCCCAATACAGATTATCCAGGCTAAAGTTGGACTTCTTTTTCGCCAGTCTGTCCGCCGCTAAGATGCGGTCGAGCGTCTTCATCTTGTCCTGACACATTTCTTGACGCGCTTGCAACCATTCCAGGCGGTGGACATGAAAGGGTTCCTCCACGATGCCGCGAATAAATTCGCGAAGTTCTTCGTTTTTTGTCTTTTCCTTGCGACGACGAGAAACGCAGGAGAATAAACCACACATGGCGTTTTCCACGTATCGGTCAGAATGATGACGCGAGCGCCGTGCGCACTGCCTTGATACCGGATAAACGCGCGCGCAAAGAAACGAGAGTGAAACCGAAACTCAGAAGCCACCCGTCGCCGCTAGGAGCGCGTGCGCGGACGGGTGGAGCAGAGGGCGCGCGCGCATCCATAGCTGCCGCTGCGCGTCGCCTCAGTCAGTTTCTCTCTGGCTGTCGTGGAAAGCAGACGTACGCTCCCCGCGCTCGCTCAGTTTCTGGCTGGCTGTCGTAGAGGGCAGACGTGTGTTCCCCGCGCTCGCTCAGTTTCTGCCTCGAAGTCGCTGCAGGGGAAAAGGTGAGTGATTTGGCGCGCTCCTTTTCTCGTATGTTTGCCGTGTTTAGCGGTGACCAACGAGTGATTTGACCGCGCTCGTGTTAAGCCTTTTCTCACATGTTTAGACTTGTTTTGCGGTGAGCAAGCCTTTTGTTCGTGTTGACGCATGTTTAGTGATGTGTGCCCAGTGGTTCCCGCCTTGTGTTAGCTGCATAGTGTTGTGACGTTGTGGTTAGGCCTAAGCGATGGCCCCCGTGAGCCTTTTCCCCCGATGTGTACCGTTTTCTCCGTGCTGTTTTAGCAGTAGCGGTTAGACCTTTTCTCTCGCATGCCTAGACTTGTTTAGCAGTGCTGTCATTTTTACCTGCCGCTAGTATCTTGTTCTCTGTCTTTCTCGTCTAGAGCTATGATGGTGGCGTCATCTGGTGTGATGCCTTGCAACTAAGTGGCCACCTGTCGTCGATCTCTGCAACTGCTGGGTGCCAACTACCAACATGGCGGGCACTGGTCACTCGGGTGTTGCGGAGCGGGTTCTTCGCCGCGGCATCGCTGATTTTCGAATAAATTGTTTCTCTCCACTCTATTTCTATCTTTTTATTTTATTTTCTACCTATTTTTTTATTTTTATAGACACAGATTGTCCGCAACGCACAGGGTGGTCTGGACACGTCCTAGATGCTCCCCAATTAGTGTGATGACTCCCTGGAGGGTCCAGATTAATGTGGGGGGTCCCAATTAACTCTAATTGCTAATTAAACGTGTCCAGAAGCCTTGTAGCGTTGCGGACAGTCTGTGTCCAGTCATTACTACTGAACATAGGTATTTCAGGCGCCGTATCACTCGAGAAGAGGGCGTCGTATGTCTGATGCACCTCCTGCAAGGTAACTGCTCCGTCCTCAGAATCGTTTTCAAGGAGGAGGTGGTGGGCAAGGACCTTTGGTTTCTTCTTGTACAGCCTCTGATGATGAAGGAAGCGTTCTTGTTTCCTAGCTTTCTTCGAGCTATGTGTTGTCTTATGCCTTCTTCTTGGCCGCTCTCTCGTGTGAACCCTCCGAGAGGGAGTCACTCCAAAGTGATGCATTATCGTGGTCAAATCAGTCATATTGAGCGGAGCGGAGTTGTAGCTCAAGGCAGGATCATGTAAGCCCACTCTTCCCAGATCCGACTGTACACTCTGCAGATTCAGTTGTAGCTGCTGTTGTTGCTCAATCCTAGGAGGAGTTGAGGAAATCTCCGTTTGCCTTCTGTCTTCAGAGACTTTCTGGAAAATGGTTTTGTAGCGTCCCTGATGTCGCATCATTCGAATCGCCATAAGAGATCTTGATACGAACACCTTTGCCAATTCTTGATTTATAAAGGGATGGCCAGCCATCTCCACTTCAGCCCTGGCCAGGGCCACCAGCTACGGATCGGTCCCACGACCATAGGACAAAGGCCCTGAAAGGCCCTCGGAAACCGACCCTAGCAGGGCCGAACCAGGCAACGGGTGCGGCGACACTGGCCCCCCTACTGGCACTAGGGCACTAGTGTGACAGTCGTATTCAGGGGGCGCCCCGTCTAGAATATTAGACGGAGCCGCAACCAAATTCGTGAGCTCAGAGGTAGGCGCATCAGCTCCAGCTGCCAGAATGGCCTCAGCCAATTCCGAAAGGTTATCCTCCGTTTGAGTATCAGATGTAATCGAGGTAACTAAGCGATCTCTATGAGGCTCGCTATAACGGTGTAATATACTCACCGTCAAATTAATACCTGGTTACGCATTATCTGCAATCAAGCCTGCCCCCCTCTGGGGAACCACCCCCAGACGCTATACCACGAGGGCCCCCGTCTAGCACAAGCTCGCCCGGCTCCGCCTCCTCAAGTCCGCCAGGACCATTGCCAGGTCCATGATGAGTAACGTTGAAGCCTTCAGATCCCAACAAAACCGGGGCAGAGCCCGCAATCTGGTGATCTTGAATAGAGAGGTCTTGTAATGGCGCAGGAGGTGCCGAGCAACCAGGCTGTGGAGAAACGTTGTGATGTGCTCCCAATCGTCTCTTACATTTCGTGTGGTGGGATGACATATTCTTTGTGCATCCAAGTTCTTTGATCCCGCAGACTGTGCATCTCCATAATATGGATAAGTGATGGCTGTTCACATAGTGCTTCTGAAACTTCTCTCGTGAAGACATCCTGTCCCCGCAGATATGACAACGTAGTTCCCCAGGGGGGAACAAAACCATGTGGGAGTCCATCCCAACGTGAGTGCCCTTAGGCAAAGGCAGTGGGGCTGAGAACGGGTCTCGACCCTCTTCTTTAAGAGCAAAAGGAATACAATCAATCAACTGGCCACTCTGCGGCGCAAAGCCCGCGGCAGGCCACTTAGCCGGGTTCTCTTGCTAGGGAACCCGCCCAGGGGGGGACCACGTGGAAGTGGGCCTGCCTGACTGTCGAGCGAACACTGAAAGAAAACTGGGCGCAAGAGCACAGCGAAACGACGCTCAGAGAGAAACTCGATAGCCGCCCCCTAGTTGCACGATGAGATGCAGGATCCTAATGTGGAAGAAAAGTGTCGAATGACTAGAATGGCGTTTATTTGGCTAAAACTAAACTGTCCCCGACCGGGGCAAAAGACTGGGCCAAGCCCGGCAATGCATGCCACACGAACCCTCCCGGCCGCGTTGTGTTGACACCATCCGCCGCTCTTGCGACCTTGGTTAAACTAATGAATAAAAACAATACAACCGAACAGCCCTACAAGCTAAAACTTCGAAACAGGGAGACAGGAAGACTCAATGAATTAAACTTTACGAATCAATCGGGACAAGCAAATCAAACTACCTAGCAAGGTCCGCTACGCGAGCCAGGCCATGTCGCTTCGGGTTAGCCCCAACTCGCCACATACACGCCGCGTTGACCCGCACGTCAGCCCGCGGGCACCAAACACGACACCCTCGACTCTGACCTCCCTTCCGGGGAACAAGGCGCGAAGGGGCTCATATTTTGCAACTTTGTCACGCGTTTTCGGTTCGAGGGTAGAGATACTCCCGTCCAGACAGATGGCCACATCCGCAACTACCACACTGTCGCCAGTATCCACCACCATATCGGGCTTCAAACGGGCGCCTGCTACAGTAAATACTTGTATGTATATGTAATACTCTTATGGTGGCGGAAGGATTGTATTTGTGAGTTAATCTGGCCAGCTGCTGACAGATAAAGTTGTGCCTTTCGATGCGGGGCCCGTACAACCGCTCGCAGTGCTGAAGAATGTGAGCCGGGGTCTCCTCTCCTTCCTGGCAATGGTGACAGAGCCTCGCTGCGGGGTCGGCGGCGTGCTTGTTAAACAAGGCTCTGCACGGGTAGACTCCCGTTCGCAGGCGCAACGCCTTAATCTTGTCACCTTCTTTCAGATGCCTTGTCGTGGAACTTAGCCAGTGGTTCGCCAGCGGGTCACTTTCGTGAGCAAAGATGGATTTAATGTAGTATCTTCCCTTCATATCTACCATCCATCGACCGTGGGCTTCTCAGAGTAGTCTGTCGAGTTCTTTAGCGTTGGTTACACCCATGGGTACAGAGAGCTTCCGGCAGAGGAAGTCGAGATAGTCGCCAAGACCTCGTTCCCGATGGAATCGACGAAGGAGCTTCCCAATCGCTGAAGGCGGGCCAATGATTTAATATGAACAGATACCGCCGTAAAAGCTAGTTGCAGCATACCCAATCCGACTTTTCTGTTTGGCAGCCAGAGGTGGGAAGTTGGAAAGCTCCCTGGCTGGTGGAGGAACTTCTTAGCATCCTTGACGTGCATCGCATCTGGCTTCTGTACTTGACCCAGGACGTTTATAGAATTTGCCACAGTATAAAGCCGCCGTTGAACGATGAGCTCTTTATAGCAGTATAGCCTCTGAAAAGGCTTGAGGGCAGCCTTATCGATGGTGTCCTTGATATCGCGGATCTTGGCGTCGTCGAGAGAAGGAGCCTTGTGGTTGTATAGATTAAGCCCCATGTACTTAATGGGCTCCTCTCTTGTCAGGGGCCTAATCTCCTCGCCGCAGACGATTATGGGCCTAACATCGTACCGAAACCAGTCACTCTGGCTGGACCAGATCCATCCAAAGTACTGGGTCTTCCTTGGGTTGACCTCGAGTTAGACCTGTCTGAAGTAGCCCTCGGTCATGTTGATTAATTCTTGCAGCGCCGCGAGGTTGTCAGAAAAGATTATCACATCATCGACGAACGCCATCGCGGCAGCTGCCCCCTGAGAGGCCTGGAAACCAAGCCCGGAGGAGTTAAGCAGATGGAGAAGCGGGTCCATTATGCAGTTGAACATAAAGGGAGATAAAGGATCCCCTTGCTTTACTCCTCTCCTGAGGGGTATTCTTTTGCCGTCGGACTTCCCCTCCAGCCAGTAAGTAGTTTGGCATCCTCTGTACAGGACATCAAGGTAGTGCTGGGGCAACTGCCTGCCCCTGAGGGCGGCAAAAATAGCATGGTGGCTGAGTAGATCGAAGGCCTTTCTCAGGTCTAGGCTGGCCGCAAAAAAAGGCCTGTGATGCATCTTAGCGTATTTCATCACACCCTGGAGAAGGAGGAGGTTGCTCGAGGTACTTTTATCCCCCTGGAATCGACTTTGGAGTTCGTGGAACGAAGTGGACGGGGTGAATCTCTGGAGCAGAATCTTGCTGTACAAACGCAGCATCTGGGACGACACAGTAATAGGGCGGTAGTCGACTGGGCCCGTAGGCTTTGAACGTTTGGGGACGAAAACCGTTCGAGATTCCTTGATGTCGGCAGGTACACATTTATTTCTCAAAAAGTTCGTAAGCACTGCCGCCAAGACGTCAGGTGGAAAGCGTTTAAGGCCCTGCACCGTTATTCCATCAGGGCCGGGGGCGGCACGTTGCTTCGTTGCTGCCAGACATCGCTCCACTTCATCGGCCTCAATCGGTGAAAAGGGGACAAGCGTCGGTCCGCCGATTGCCGGAACCCGGACCTCCTTGGACGAGGGAGAGAAGAAAACCATGTCGTATTCGTCGTGTAGGTCTGATGTCGTGCCCTGGTAGCCGCCAGCTTCTGCCATGAGCTCGTGGCATAGGACCTTAGGCCCTTTAGCATAAAGCCTTTGGTGTTCCTTGAATCTAGCTCTCCGACGTTCGTTTCTTGTCTTGGGCTGTCTCCTACCTTTGCGTGGAGGCCTCTTTCCACTCGTCCTTGTCCGCTCCATCCCAATTGTCTCGTAGATACCGTCGATATCATGCCCCTGTAAGGGGCCACTCATAATCCTCTCCATCAAGTTCTCGGAGAGCAGGCCGCGGACCGGAGCTGCTCCCTGTGGTATCGACGTGGCAGGCGCAGTGAGCATATCATCGGGCGTAGGGGCCGCCATGCGGCGCTCCTCCTGCCCGCGTAAACCTCGCAGCAGCAGCTTGTACCGGTTGGAATGCCGCATCATCCTGATGCTCTGGAGGGAATGGTGAGGATATCTTGTGTGTAGTTCCTGATTCATAAAGGGGTGGGATCCCAGGCCGATCTCGGCTCGAGCCATGAGCGTTAATTCGGCTTCCGTCCATCTCCCATATGAAATCACCCCGTTGCCGACGCCCGCCCCGACCGGACCGAACCGGACAAACCCGGCCCCGGGGCCGAGCCTCTCACATTTTGTTTGGGAGGTCGGTCCTGTGTGCCTGCATGACGAGTGTTCACATCGCAGGGACTAGCCTGCGAGACCCACTGTGGCCCGTCGGGCCCCCCCAAAGGAGGAGTGGGGTCCTATTGCGCCAGCAATGACGCCAAGTCAGATATGCTAGGTGAAGATGGCACAGAACCCGTCGTATCGCACCATCCTAATGTGGGAGAAAAGTGTCGAGTGACTAGAATGGGCGTTTATTTGGCTAAAACTAATATTGTCCCTATACAGGGTTAAAAGCTAGGCCAACTCCGGCATTGTGTGTCACACGAACCCGTGAGGGCCGCGCTGTACTGACACCAAGTACCGTTCTTAGGGCCCTGCTGAAGTTAACTTATAAAAACCATAAACTAACCGAACTGGCCACTCCTATAAACAGGCCCGGGCGGAGAACGAAAAACACACTAAAACTAACGAAGTCAAACTTTTCGCACAAATCTGGAGAGACAGATGAGACTGCCAACTATTACGCGTGAAGCCAACCAGGATATATCTCCTAGTTAGCCCGAATGTTCCACACACTCTTCTCGTTGTACCGCATGTCAGGCCCCGGGCCCCAAACACCACACCATCCACGTGAACTTCTTTTCCGGGAAACAAGAAAAGGTTCAAAAAAACGCAAAGGTTCAAAGCTAACTTTGTCTCTTGCCTTCTGCTCTAGTGTAGTCAAAGAGCTGTCCCAGCAGATGGCCACGTCCGCCACGAAGACTCTATCTCCGTCCTCCACGACTAGGTCAGGCTTAAGCCTAGCTCCTGCGACTGAAAATACTTGTTCCTGACGTACCATCGCTTAAGGATTGTATTTATGGATTAGACGGGCCATCTGCTGACAAACGAAATTGTGGCGCTCAATGCGTGGCCCGTACACACGCTCACAATGCTGCAGAATATGGGCGGGTGTTTCCTCTGCCTCCCGGCAATGATGTCAAAGTCTCATATTTGGGTTGTGGCCATGCTTGTTTTAGAGGGCTCGACATGGGTAGACTCCTGTCCGTAGACGGAGCGCACGAATTTCGTCACCCTCTTTCATGTGCTTAGACTTGGGTTGTAACCACTGGTTGGCCAAAGGGCCTCCTTCACGCGCGAAGATAGACTTGTTGGTATATCTTCTGTTCACGTCAGTTGCCCATCGAGTATGCCCTTCCCGCAGTATTCTGTGTAATTCGCGGGCATCCGTAATTCCTGTCGGTATGCAAACACGCCGACAGAGCGAATCAAGGTGGGCCCCCAGGAGCTCGTTGCCCCACTCGTCGATGAAGTGATTGCCTAAACGTTGAAGTCTGGCGAGGGCCTTGGTGGTGGTGATGGCGAAAAGGCTTGCCGTTGTCGGCCTCACGTATGTGGGCAACGTCACGACTGACGCCCTGGGGAAATACGCGTCCTGGGCCGACTTCTAGGGGAACTGTGCCGACATATGTCTGAAAGCGTCTGAGGAAAACCCAGGGAAAACCCCAGACAGCACAGACGGCACCAGGATTCGAACCCGGGTACCTCTCAGTCTCGACGTGACATGGCCAGCTCGCATGGCGAGGGCCTTGGTTTGGACCCCGACTGCCGTAAAGGCCAATTGCAGCACCCCCAGACCTCCTCTTCTTCTGTTTGGCATCCATACATGTGCCGTGGGGAAGCTAGATGGAGATATCTCTTAGTCGTCTTTACGTGGATTGCGTCCAGTTTTTCCACCTGTGCCAAAATGTTGATAGAATTGGCCACTGTATATAATCTTCGCTGGACTATCAGCTCTTTGAAGCAATGGAGCCTCTGAAAAGGCTTCAAGGCCGCCTTGTCTATAACCTCCATGAGATCTGCTGTCTAGGTGTCATCCAACGTGGGTGCCTTATAAACAAATAAGTTAAGGCCCAGATATCTCACTCGCTCCCCCCTGTGCTTGGCCCTGACCTCGCTCCCGCATACAAACAGCGGCTGGATATCGTAATTGAACCAGTCACTCTGACTGGACGAGATCCAGCCAAAGTACTTGGTCTTCTGGGGATTAATCTGAAGGTGCACCTGGTTCATGTAGGCTTCCGTGATGCGAATGAGCTCTTGCAGCGCCGCTCTGTTATCGGAGAACAGGATAATATCATCGGCGAAAGCCATTGCGGACGCTGAACTCTGATTAACTTGAAAGCCTAACCCTGATGCATTCAGTTGGTGCAACAATAGATCCAGGACACAGTTAAGCAAGAACGGGGACAAGGGGTCCCTCTGCTTCACTCCCCTCCGCACTGGAATCTTGATGCCATCGGTGCTACCGTCCACCCAGTAAGACGTAGTGCAACTGCCGTACATTTCTTTTAGAATTTCAGCCGTCTTGAGTGAGCTGCCTGCCTTCCAGAGCCTTAAATATTGCGTGGTGGCTTAGCATATCAAATGCCTTTCTTAAGTCTAAACTTGCCGCGTAGAAAGGCCTGTGGTGCTGCTTGGCAAATCTCATTAAGCCTTGTAGTAGCAGAAGATTGCTGGATGTGCTCCTGTCTTCCACGAACCCGTTCTGAAGGTCATGGAACTTCGCGGCTGGGGCAAATCTATGCAGTAGCACCTTGGTATACACCCTACGGAGTAGGTGTGACACAGTTATGGGCCGATAATCTCCGGGTCCATTGGGATTTGCTCGCTTCGGGACAAGGACTGTCCTAGACTCCTTTAGATTGGGTGGCACACAGCCATTCCGTAGAAAATTGCTGAGGATCTCTGCTACAACTTCGATGGGGATCTTCTTCAGGCTTTCCACTGTTATCCGTCAGGGCCAGGGGCGGATCGCTGCCTCATTGACGAGAGACAACTCTCTACCTCTTCTGCTTCTATGGCTCTTACTGGAACTGGCATCGGGTGACGGACCGGAGGAACCTGGACATCTCTTAGAGAAGGAGCCGAGAAGATCGGGTCAAACTCTTCATGAAGCATGGATAGAGTAATTCTGCAGTCACTGGATTCAGCCATTAGGTCATGCCCCGCAGGGGGCACTGGCTAGTGCTGGTGTTTGGGGAGTGGCGCCACCACGGACCCCAGCCCCCAGTCCCAAGGTGTTATCCGTACCGTGCCGAGGGGATGCAAGGTGAAGGGTCAGAAACCTTGAACGGTGGCGGTCGGGGTCTTGGTCAAACTCCGGCCGATGGGTTTTCCTTAAAACTCCGGGACCTTCCCACATGTATGAATGTGAAGTGTGGGTGACAATTAGGAACATTCATTCTCTTAAACCTCGTATGGTTAAACATTCTAATTCCCTTCCGATCGGGGGTGGTAAACGTCCCCGGACCGAATTCTTCCTACAAAAATCCAAACCTTTTTGTGCCAAGTACATCGTGCTGTCAGCCATGTCTCCAGAAAATGGAAAAACTGTACCTCTTGGAAAGATGTCACCTTTCTTTATTGAAAGAGCAGTAACATCCTTGTCAACAAACATTTCGGAAATAAAGAAGCTACGATCAGGAGACCTCCTTATAAAATGTACATCAGAGGCTGATTGTGAACAAATCCTGAACGCTCGTGAAATGCTTGATATACAGATTGCTGCATCACTTCACAAGACATTAAACAGTTGTCGTGGAGTGGTTGCAGTTCCCGAACTAATTGATGTGCCGTTTGAGGAGATCCTTGCCAACTTGAAAAAGCAGCAAGTGATCGACGTGCGTAAGATAAAAATAAGGAAAAATAATGAGTACATAACAACCAGGAACATCGTGCTTACATTTGACCAGCCAACACTCCCCGAGAAATTGAAAGTCGGATATCTGTCAGCCGATGTGCGGCCCTATATTCCAAATCCTCTCCGGTGTTTTCGTTGTAACAGGTTTGGCCATGCTGCGGACTCGTGCCGTGGCTCCGCTTGTTGTGCACGATGTGGTCAGTCTGGCCACGAGACAAAAGAATGTAAAGGGCCAGACTGCTGCGTCAACTGCTCCAAAGACCATCCAGCATACTCCAGGTCCTGTTCGAAGTGGAAGTATGAAAAAGAAATTTTGCACGTTAAGGTTACCCAAAACTTAAGCTACCCAGAAGCCAGAAAAAAAGTATCGCCCATCTTTTTTGAGAAGTCATTTACAGCAGCAGTCAAACAAAAAGCAAAATTGATCACACAGTGCACACAGACAGACTTAAACACAAGTGAAGACCAAGGAGGTAACCACCCACCTCCAACCAACCAAACTTCCGTGGCGTCACCGTCATCGACGCCACTCCTGTCATCGCCACCCATAGGAACGACTTCTATGGAGTGCGATGACGACACAAGCTCGCAAAGCTCTTTCACGAGCGCGAGCTCCCAGTCAAAACGAAAGCAGAAAGGTGGTCTATCGGGGAGTGGCTCACTCCCTGATATATCACCTAAGGAACTGGCGGCTGCTCGGAAGAAAGCACCGAGACAGCCCATAATGCCCCCAAAGAAAAAGTTATAATACTTTGCTTGAATAGTACACTTTTCTCCATAATGCAGACACGTTTTGTATATATTCCTCTTAGTTTCTTCCTTATGGCTATCGTACAGTGGAATTGTCGAGGGCTTTTCACAAATCTGGATGACGTCAACGATCTTTCGGACAGGTATGATGCATTCTGTGTCGCACTACAAGAAACTTACCTGCACCCCCAACAGACACACACACTCAGGCGGTGGAACCTCTTCCGAAAAGATCGTTTAGATGCAACACGTACATCTGGCGGTGTTGCAGTCCTCACACGAAATTCTGTTCCTACGAAGCACCTACCACTGAAAACAAGTCTTGAAGCAGTTGCTGTTCAAATTTGTCTTAATAGGGTCTTAACAGTTTGCTCTTTATATTTACCTCCATCGGTGGTGGTAGAGCAAAAACAACTGGAAGATTTACTGGATGAACTGCCGTCACCATATCTTATACTTGGAGATTTCAATGCCCATAACTTTTTATGGGGCAGTCGAAAGATCGACAGACGGGGGAAGATGGTAGAAAGGATTTTGCTTAAAAGGTCAATTTGCATGCTCAACACAGGAGCTGCAACCTACGTAAATAGTGCCACACAGTCCTTTTCAGCAATTGACCTCTCTTTCTGCAGTCCATCTCTGTTCCAGGACATAGACTGGACAGTAGAAGACAACCCTCGAGGAAGTGATCACTTCCCTTTAGTCCTAAAGTTAAGCAATACACCAGACACTGTGACTACACGATCACCACGGTGGAAACTATCTTTAGCTGATTGGAACCTCTTTCAAGAGAAAGCCACACTTCCATCGGAGTCTTTATTTGATATGGATGTCAACCAGGCTAATGACTTTATTACAACCACAATCTTAGAGGCAGCTATTGAGTCCATTCCACAAACATCTGGTCGCATCCCCAAGCGCTCCAAGCCTTGGTGGACGAGTGACTGTGACAAAACACGAAAGGAACAAAATCGAACATGGGGTATCTTTCGTAGGTACCCCACTGCACAGAATTTACTTAACTTCAAGAAAGCACGGGCGAAAGCGAGATGGACACGGAGGCAAGCTCAAAAAGAATCATGGAGAGGCTTTGTCTCATCATTGACATCAAATACACCCTCAAAGAAAGTTTGGGAGAGGCTGAGAAATATTAAAGGCGACTATTGTAACTTTTCTACCCCTCTTCTGCAAATCAATGGGTCTCCCTGTGACAGTTTGGAAGACCAAGCCAACGTCCTGGGCGAACACTTTCAGAGCGTTTCCAGTTCTGAACATTACAGTAAGGAATTCTTGAAGGTGAAAACATCTGCTGAAAAGAAGAGCATATCTGCAGGTCATGGTGAACATTTCGCATATAATAAGTCTTTTAATATGACTGAGCTTCTCAGGGCCTTGCCATCGAAAGACACGGCCCCAGGACCGGATCGCATCACATACTCGATGCTAAGGCACCTGTCAGCTGAAGCACGAGAATGTCTTCTCCATTTCTTTAACCTAGTTTGGAAAGAAGGGCAACTTCCTTCTCGCTGGAAACTAGCTACAATTCTTCCTTTTTTAAAACCAGGAAAAGACGCCTCTAACCCAAGCAGTTACAGGCCTATAGCTCTCACGAGTTGCCTCGGCAAAACGTTTGAGCGGATGGTAAATAACCGCCTTGTCTATTATCTAGAAGAAAATCAGTGTCTTAGTAAGTATCAGTGTGGTTTTCGAGTCGGATGTTCTACACTTGACCATCTCGTCCGTCTAGAAACTACCATTCGGGAAGCATTTGTAAGAAAACAGCACTGTTTGTCGGTCTTTTTTGATCTAGAAAAGGCCTACGATACTGCGTGGCGGTATGGTATCCTCCGGGACATGCACGATTTTGGAATACGTGGGCGTCTGTTTCACTGCATTTCTAATTTCCTTCAGGGAAGGACTTTCAGGGTACAGCTGGGCACATCACTCTCTCGTCTCTTCATACAAGAGAATGGTGTGCCACAAGGATCAGTACTCAGTGTTACACTTTTTATTATTAAAATGAACTCTATTGCCAATGCGATTCCACCCTCAATTATGTACTCTTTGTATGTAGATGATCTCCAGATAGCATATTCGTCTACTAACTTGGCCATGTGTGAGAGGCAAATCCAGCTCACAATTAATAAGCTTGCCAAATGGTCGTCTCAAAATGGGTTTAAGTTTTCAGCTGCAAAGACAGTCTGTGTACCATTTTCTAGAGTAAGGGGGTTATTCCCGGAGCCCAAGCTAAGCATAAATGGATGCGAACTGGCAGTCCAATCAGAACACAAATTCCTTGGTGTTATTTTCGATACAAAGCTCACCTTTGGAGCCCACATAAAGAGCTTAAAAGTGAAATGCTTGAAATCTTTAAATATCCTTAAAATCCTCTCACACAGATCTTGGGGTGCAGATCGCGAAACACTATACAGCGTGTACACATGTATAGTCCGATCACGACTAGATTATGGATGCTTTGTGTACGGGTCTGCACGCCAATCTGTGCTGGGGGCTCTGAATCCGGTTCATCACCTGGGACTGCGACTCGTGCTGGGGGCTTTCCGTACATCACCTGTTGAAAGTCTCTACGTGGAAGCAAACGAGTGGTCCTTAGCAAAACGTCGTTTCTTTATTGGGACTCTGTATGCACTAAGGATAAGAGGTTACTCTCAACATCCTTCTTTATCTTGCATTAAGAACACACGTTTTAGGCAACTCTTCCTAAACAAACCAGCAGTTATCCCTCCCTTTAGCATGCGAATATCAGATGAGATTCAACTCTATGGCTTTACTGCTTACAGTTATATGATCGCAGAAAACAGTCCGAGGGTACCTCCATGGCAAACCCCGCTAAAATATAACTGCTACCTTACAAAGTACAAAAAGCATGTGACCGCTTCCTTAGTGCTACAACAGGAATTTGAGCACCTGAAGAGTAGTTTTCAGGACCACACTGAAATTTATACAGATGGGTCCAAAACAAGCACAGGTGTCTCCTGTGCCATGGTATCCCGTTCATGTACTAGGATGCACCGCTTAAAGAGCATCACGTCCATCTTCACCGCTGAGGTTTATGCCATCATTTTAGCACTGAACTTCATTTTAGAAAGTAACATCGAATCATCTGTCATATATACAGATTCTCTTAGTGCTTTAGAATCCATATGTAATATCCAACCCCAGAAGAACCACCTTGTGCAGCGAGCTCAGTACATAGCCAGCAGGGTCGTAAACAGAGGTCTTTCTCTTATCATCTGTTGGGTGCCTAGCCACAGAGGGATAGCAGGCAACGAGCTTGCTGACAAAGCTGCCGCTGCTGCGCTCTCTGCTGATGTGACGCCATTTGATGTACCTTGTCAGGACTTGAAGTCCCATCTCAAGAAGACGATAAACAAAAGATGGCAGGAATATTGGGACACACAGATACACAATAAACTTCACCTGGTTAAAAATAACATAGGACACCCTATACAGAGCTTGGAAAAGAGAGCACATGAAGTAACCCGTACACGGCTAAGACTTGGCCACACTCACCTCACCCATAGTTTCCTTCTTCACAGAGAGGAGCCACCCGAGTGCACGCACTGTGGGGAACTCCTTTCTGTCCTACACATCCTTATTTCTTGTGCATCGTATGAACCTCTTCGCCATCGTCACTTCCAGGAGTTTTATAGAAATCACCTACCACTCCACCCAACCCTACTGCTGGGTGATGACGCTCTTTTACCGTTTAGTAGAGTCTATAATTTTATTAGAGACACTGGTTTTTTAAACGCCTTGTAATTTTAACGATATTTTCTGAAAACACAGTACTTGAGCTAATTTGTATCATGCACTGGTTTTAACCTTATCATTCCATTTTTAACTAGTGACATTTTTAACAATGTTTTGGCGCATTATAGCCTCCGTTGCTGCTGCGCCATTAAAATACCAGTCATCATCAGTCATCACCATTAGGTCATGACATAGTACCTTCGGTCCCTTAGCGTACAGCCTCTGGTGTTCACGAAATCTTTTATGGCGGAGGCCACGTGCAGTCTTAGGCTCCGAGCCTCTTCTGGTACCGGCATTCTTCTTTCCACGAGGACAAGCTCGAACTATACTGTACACCTCATAAATAGAGTCAATGTCTTGAGATTGTAGAGGGCCTTCAAGGATTCTGTCGACCAACTCCTCAGGCAACAAGGCCGCAGACAGGGTGTTACCACGTCCTCACTCAAGGGGGAACGTGTGCGCAGGACCTCCTCAGGTATTGGAGATATGGGAAGGGTCCGCCTCTCTCGCTCTCGCAGAACTCGCAGTATCACTTTGTACCTTTGCGGATGTCGCATCATGCGCACACTTTGGAGCGAGCGGTGGGGGTACCTCCTATGGAGTTCCTGATTCTGGAATGGATGGTCCTTGAGGTCCATTTCCGCCCTAGCCATGAGTGTCAGCTCTGCCTCTGTCCATCGACCATACGACACAACCCCCGGGGCGGCCCCGACCTACCCAGCCGGGACAGGACCCGCCAAGCCCGGCTCCGAGACCGAGCCACCAGCGTCCATTAAGCGTGGTTTGTCCACAGTGCCAGTCGGTCGTTCGAAACGCCCCTCGCAGAACACGTCCTGCTGACTGAACTTGTGAGGCCCTTCAGGCCGTCCCAGAGGAGGCGTAAGCTCCTCGCCTGCCAGCATAGATGCCAGCTGGGACAAGTCGAGCGTCGGCACGAGACTAGAAGGGATAACCACCTCCCTGACGTCTCTGGACGCCTCGTCAACTATTATTCCTGTGTAGGGGCCTCAGTCTCGGAGTCGGGCACACCCAATCCCGCCCCAACCAGAGCCGGCCGCAACCCTCCCGGAGAGGGTGCCGCGTGATACGGGCTTTGTTCATTAGGATCGTCCACGACTGCGTTTCTTCGGGTGATATCATCCTCTTGGGATTCTTCATCTGTGATAGGGTTTCGCTCTTGCCGCTTGCGACATTTCGAGTGATGAGATGAAATGCTCTTCGCTGTCCATAGAGTCTTCTGCCGGCATAGCCTGCATCGCCACTGGATTCGAAGGGGATGATCCTGGTAGTGACGTTCAAGTTTTTCACTGGATGTAAGACGAGTCTGGCATGTATCCCAGGCGAAAATTTTTTGAACTGGTACCAGTTGAACTGTGTTATCGAACAGGGACTAGATCAACTGGTACCAGTTGGGACAACTGGTCCCTGTTCGATAACACAGTTCACCCAGTCCCAGTTGCAACCGGTCCCAGTTCAGACTGGGACCGGTTAGAAACCAGTTGGGCCAACTGGTACCGGTTGAGACTGGGACCGACCAGAAACCAGTTGGGCCAACTGGTACCAGTTGATCGAACTGGTCCCTGTTCGATAACACAGCTCACCCAGTCCCAGTTGAACTGGTCCAGTTGCAACTGGGACTGGGCGAACTGTGTTATCGAACAGGGACCAGTTCGATCAACTGGTACCAGTTGGCCCAACTGGTTTCTGGCCGGTCCCAGTCTCAACTTGTACCAGTTGGCCCAACTGGTTTCTAACCGGTCGCAGTCTCGAGTGGAACTGGTTGCAAACCTCATTGTTGAGCTGGGACCGGTTGAAGTGGCTTCACTTAGAGCGGCCTGTTCGGACAGAGGTTAGCTTGTATGTAACCGGTGCCCCTTTGCAGAATCGCTGTTCCCAGCAACAGCAGATCCAAAGAACTGCAATGCAAAATTGCATTTTATTTGTAGTCAAACATTACACATATTCTAATGTACATGTAGCGTAACTATAACATAATTAAATTATAGCAGTAGATGAACTACAGAGTTACATGGAATAGATAATACTTCATGGTTGATTGGTCCCTTGCTTGACTGCCTTGTGGACATCTTGAACCATTCAACGAAGTATTTGAGATGTTCTTAATAGCACACGATGCATCGATATTTTCCTTTGAGCCCCAGCAGCCAGCAGCTAAGGTTTCTGGAAAGTTGAAAAGGCACAAGTGAATATGCATTCAATTGCAACATGTAACTGTGGTGTGTGCCTGGACAATCACTCAATCTGAGCAGTCGTGGCCCCGGAAAGTACGCGAATCTCTCAACATTTCCGTTGTGCAGTAGTTGGACCCTTCAACTAAGAGATTCGCCGGCTTTCGGGGGCAATGAGTACTACTCTGCCACTACGCTAGTTCGACAACATCCGTGGTGCGAAGGATCTAAAACACGAGAATGAACGAAAAAAAAAGCAAAAACAAAAACATGAATGGAAAAAGTTGCTGGTAACGTTAACATAAACCGGATGTTACTCGTCAAACGTGAAAGGTGTCACGAATGTGACGCAGAACAAAGAGAAGCGGTTGTAGTGGAAGTAATATTTCTAAATGATGCACAAGGGAAAAGCACTGAAGTATATAGTACTCACGATATAAAGCGGTCTCCACAGTTGTAGTCGAGCTGTAATCCTATAACACCCACCCGCCCGGCCGCTGGCGCTCATTGTACAGTCGCACTGTCGTAACTTGTAGAAAAACCTTTAGATTATAAAACCAACGCCTATGTCACACATCACGCTAAGAACATACCGGGCAATAATCGCTGTACAAGCATGCTGCTAAGCAAGCGACCGTTGCACAGTAAACGCATGATTCATCGCGGGAGCAGGAATGCATAAAATACAACTATAAGAGGTCCAAAATAACTTTCGTTAACACTAACGAACTTTACCAAAAATTGAAATATGATTATTTCTACTAATCAAGTTACTTTCTGATCGTTTTTATAACTTCATCTTGCAATCATCATATTAACCTGTCCTGGCACTCAAACCGAAACTTCCCCCAAATATGTAAACTGGTCCAGTTCGAACTGGCACCACCTCACTTCCAGTTGCTACCAGTCCAGCTTGAACTGGTACCAGTTCACTTTCCAGTTGCCGCCATCCCAGCTTAAACTGGTTGCACACAGTGCCCACTTGCCACCAGCCCAGCTTGAACTGGTACCAGTTCACTTTCCAGTTGCCGCCAGCCCAGCTTGAACTGGTACCTGTTTACTTCCCAGTTGCTACCAGTCCAGTTTGAACTGGTACCACAAAGTGCCCAGTTGCCACCAGCCCAGCTTGAACTGGTACCAGTTTACTTTCCAGCTGCCACCAGTTTGGTACCAGTTGGTTCCAGTTCACCACCAGTTGGTGCGAACTGGGAACGAGCTGGTACCAGCCCAGTAAACCAAATATGTCCCAAGGATATCCTGGGGAAGAACTGAATTTGACATCTGGATATCCCAGGGATGTTTGTGAACGTCCCGTTTACGTCCGTGCGACGTCCCTGGGAACAGACTTTCTTCCTCATTTTGCAGTCCGGGGGACATCCTATGAACGTCTCCGTTGGATATCTGGATGTGAATGGGACGTTTACCGTTTCATATCAAATTGGCTTGTATGCTGAGCACTATGCATTATTATTCAGTTTTTGTTATCTGTCCACGTTTTAGAAATTGTTTTGGATAAATAATCGACATATTTTATTTGAGAGCGGTATGCAACCGCTGTATATAGCTATGGATACAGCACCTATCGGCAACGCCATGTGACCTTGCGTATCCTATTGTTGTTATGGGAGACCGCTTGCACTCGCACATACACACATATGTGATATCGAGTGAGCACTACCTACGGAGGCCTGTGGCCTCTTTTGGCGTACTGTATGGAGCATATACTGAAATGAGACTTGTAGGAGTACGTTCAGTAAGTGTACAGCGGGGTGAACTACGATTGTAACGGTGAAGACGTTTTGGGAACTAATTAGTTCGTGTGCCAACAACGCCGAAGCATAACCGTTGATACTTCTGGCGTCCCTTTCTCACAAACATTGTGTTTTTAATTCAAACTATCTTCCATGATGTGATTGCTCTGCCAAATAATGGTCTAAACCCAAAATGTTTCTCGCTTTGCTTACGTCACTCCAGTAAGCGTCACGTGTCCCAGATATGTGCGCAAAATGCAACGCGGTGGGGCAATTCTTTTTACATCCTGCAGATGTACCTGGGAGATACAATGTCGGACAATTTTCATTGTCACATTGTGGACGTCCAAATAACGTCTGGTGGACTTCCTGGACATAGGTGACGTGTGAGACTTTTCTGGGACGTCCCTGGGATATTTCTGGTTTACTGGGAGTTGACTTCCCAGCTCAAATTTTCGCCTGGGATGGCACACCAGCTCTACTGGCGGGAAAGAAACCTCCCAATCTGCCATCTTAAGTATGTCTCCGCTCAGCCAGGTAAGAATGTTGCACTCCTGGGGTACTACCCGGGATGCTTAAAACTTTAAAATACAGATTTTGCGCTCCTACCACGGCTTCTGCCGTGGGCGGTCCGTTAGCCGGCTGCTGTTGCCGTTGCCCAGGAGGTGCCACGACGAGGCCGGACCGCCCGTGACTCAGGATTAAACCAAGTACCTCGATTCGATAGCGTCAAAAATTCACACAGCACTCGCAATCGAATTCCTGAGTCACGCCCCCCAATGAACACAGTATTTTCCCCTGCCGTTACCCTACTTTGTGAGTTTGTGCCTCACTGCACGATCCTATAATGTGGGAGAAAAGCGGCGAATGACTAGAATGGCGTTTATTTTGCTAAAACTAGAACTTCCCTAGAAAAGGGGTAAAACGAACGCGGTTCAAGTGGGACGTGTTTGAGGTCAACCCCTTAGGTTAACCAACCCAGGGGTTAGGCGATGGTCTGCCCTAGTGACCCCAAGCAGTCCCACTTGGTTAAAACCGCTAAAAGAAGCGACACCAAGAGGAACTAAGAGCAAATAAAACAGAAGAACTACCCATAAAATCTGAAACGACGAAGTGACACCTAAAGAGATCATGGAAGCCAACAGAGACTAAACCATGTGATAAAATCGACTAAGAACTATTAAACTCCCAACCAAGGCTCGGGACGCCAACCACGCCAGATCCGTCCTAGGAAGGCCCATATCCGACAGGGCACCACTGGTAGAGGCACAAGTGCCGCCCCTCGCCCGAAGCACAACCCTCGTACCTCCACGTGCTTATCTGGGAACGTTCAAGCCAGACAGCTGTACTTAGCAACTTTAGAACTGTTGACGGCCTCGAGCAAACTCGGTGTGGCGTCCCAGGCAACAGCCACATCTAAAATTGTCACCGAGTCGCCATCCGTCACTACAATGTCTGGCTTTAAACGAGTGCCATCCGTGATGGTGTACACCCTTTCCTGTGGAATAGTAGCAGCAAGCTTGCACTTCTGGATCAAGCGGACCACCTGGTTGCAAATGAAGTTGTGCCTTGCTACCCGGTTTAAGTGAACTCTTTCACAACCCTGCAGGATAGCCGTCTCCTCTTGACCAGGACAGAATTGACATTCTCTGGCCTTCGGGTCGCTTGAATGTTTGTTAGAAAGCGCCCTTGTTGGAAAGAGGTTGGTCCGCAGGCGTAACGCCTTAATGCGGTCGCCATCCCTAAGAAAACGAGAGTCGTGGCGGAGCCACATATTGCCCACCAGCTCCCTTCTGTGCGAAAAAAAAACCATTGTTACTGTAGGAAGCAATTGCGCGCGCCATATGAGCTTTCCTGGCTGAGTGCAAAGCTGAAACTAGATCGGACTGGGCCGAAATACCAATAGGAACACCAAGGGAGGTGGAAAGCTTCCTTTCCTGTTCCGCCAAAGCTGCAGAAAGGATAGCATCGACAAACGGGTGTCGCAACCGAGACATTCTTGAAGGGGCCTTCAGCTGCCTGCTTGCGGCGACCCACTGAAGCTGAAGCAAGCCAAGATCGCCCTCGCGACCGGGCAAATGACAGTGGACCGTTGGAAATGAGTGTGGCAGATGTAAGACCTGTTTGACAACGTTACGTAAAGATTTCACCTCCTTGGCTGAGTCATTCAAGACGGACAGGGAATCAGCCATAACGTAGAGATAGCGTGGAAACACTAAAGTGTTGAGACAGTTAACACGCTGAAATGGCTTCAAAGACGCCTGTCTGATGAAGGAGATCATCCTCTCCGCCATGACGTCCTCGGTCTGCGGCCCTCTGTTGGAAAACAGGCTCAGTCCTGAATACTTGATAGGGACTCCTTTTTGGCGTGGATAGACCAATGTGTCGCCGATCTTTAGTGGTGTAATGGAGTAATCGAACCACTTCCTTCTTCCGTCGTAACGCCAGCCGAAGTACTGGGTCTTAGATGGATTCAGAACGAGCCCAGCGATTTCAGTAATGTCAGTCTCAGTCAGTCCAAGGTCTCAGTAATGTCAATGAGCGCCCTGGGGTGGGGGGTGGGGGGAGTCCCTCGAAGCTTTCAGATATTTATACCAAATCGTCGGCGAATGCTAAGGCCGACGCCCCAGACTGCTCCACCGACACTCCCAGACCTGAGGAGTTTAAATGGTGTAGTAGGGGGTCCAGGACGGTATTGAAGATCAGCGGGGATAGTGGGTCCCCCTGTTTGATGCCCTGTCTTTCAGGGATCCTTTTACCATCGGTCTTGCCGTCCAAATGAAACGGGGGAACACCCCTCATACAGGTTGCGGACAAGGTCAATATAGTGGTCCGAAAAACCTCTTCCTTGCAGGGCTGAGAAGAGAGCTTCGTGGGCCAGGGAATCAAAGGCCTTCCTGATGTCCAGGCTGGCCACGTACAAACTTCGGCGCCTCTTCTTCATGTACTTTATGACACCTTGTAACCGAAGAAGGTTGGTGCTAGTGCTTCGGTCCGCCTGGAATCCCTTTGAAGTGGGTGAAAGGAAACCGCACTTGAAAAACGGGTGACACCCTTGACAGCAATCGGGCCAAGATTGGAGCAACTGTGATGGGTCTCAGATCTGCAGCTGAGTGAGGAACCACCTTCTTAGGAATGAACACTGTGCGTGAAGCCTTCAAATCCTCAGGAATATTTTTAAAAAGCAAGAAATTGTTCAAGACGTGGGTAAGAACTGCAGTGGGGATCTTCAGGATTTCTCTCACTCGAAGACCATCCGGGCCTGGCGACGATCTTGCATCCATGCCTCGGAGGGCTGCCTCGACCTCATCAGGCGAGAAGAGCATAAGGGGACTCGTCAGCGGTTGCACCGGGACTTCAGTAGGATAAGACGTAGGAGGTGCAATATGATAAGAAAAGAGGGTGTCATAAGTCTCATGCACCTGTTCCAAAGTTATTGCGTCTTCAGCAGACTCCTCTTCAAGTAAGAGATGATGGGCAAGAATTTTAGGGCCTTTCCTGTAGAGCCTCTGGTGATGATCAAACCTGGCCTGCTTACGAGCCTTCTTGGAATTATGCCTCGTTGTGTAGGCCCTCCTTCTTCGATTATTTCGAGTAGCAGGCCGAGAGGGAACCGCACCAAAGTGTTGTAAAATACAATGAAGGTCCACCATATGCAGAGGAGTGTTAACCAAATTGTGAGCCATGGCTTGGTCATTAATGCCTGCTCTCTGAAGATCATGCAAAACTTCGTCATAGTTGAGCTGAATTCTTTGCTGAAGAACTGAAGAAGCCGCGGCCGGAGCAACCGCTGAGTTTTGCTCAGATAGTACCCTCTGGAAAATGTTCTTATATCGAGGTTGATGGCTCATCATGCGAATCGCGATGAGCGATCTTGTGGTAAACATTCTGGCCAACTCCTGGTTCACGAAGGGATGGCCTTGAAGTTGTAATTCGGCCCTAGCCAGAGCTACCAGCTCAGAATCAGACCATCGTCCGGACAAAGTGCCCGACGGCCCCGCGAGCGCAGAGCCAGACGAGACCAAGCAGGGCATGGACCCCGATGGCAGAATCCCCCCAATGGGCCCGGAAGTAGTGGGGCAGCCGTCTCCAGGAGGCCAATTACCACCCTGAAAAGGGGGCAAGCCCAGTTCTGTAACCTCCTGCGGAGCGTCATGCCCACCGGCCACAATGGCCTCAGCAAGCTCAGAGATATTTAAATCACTCACCGACCCAGGGTCAAGAGCGTCCTGCGGCCCCACTATAGCCGCAATAGCACCCGCAAGCTGTGAAATAGAGCGGCCATCTAGTGACTCACTCTGCAGGGCTATTAAAGTTTCGGGGCTCTCTTGTGCTACGGCACCAGTCATCTCCTCATGGGAACCACCCCCTGCCACACCACCGGACTCCACCGGAGAACCACCATCAGCGTCCCCGCCGGACAAAGACCCCCCGCAACCGCGGAGGCACCGGGGACCCCATTCCCGAGACGAAAAGAAAAGTTGCCTTCAGATCCAATTCCTGGTGTAAAGTTGCCTTCGGATCCAAGTCTTGGTTTGGCAGAGCCCTGTACTTGCACTTCTTCCGTACTAGCCATGCCTTGAGTAGGCGCAGAAGAACCAACTGCTAGTGAGATGTTCAAACGATTTGCCAGGCGTCTCTTGCATTCACGGTGTAATTGGTGCAAGATGTTCAAGAATACGGTGTAAGACAAAGATAAGAGGTGATGACACTCACGCCAGCGGAGCGTCCAGATAATGTTCGCTTTCGAGGCCCCCTCGCCTGATCGCGATCTCTCGGCGCGCAGTAGGACTGACAGGACCGCCAAAGGTTACCTATGCCTTTCCCAGCGTTGCAAGCGAACGTCTTCAGCTCTTGGCCTCGGTAGCTATGTGCACCGTGCAGCTCTGCAGCTGTGCGCATGTGCGGCAGCTTGCGCACCGTCAGATGGCGATCAGGCGAGGGGGCCTGGAAAGCGAATATTATCTGGACGCCGCCTTCGCATGGCGAGACAAGAGAATGTCATCACCTCTTATCTTTATCTTACACCGTGCTTGCATTTAGTAAAATGTGAGGACATTGACTTAGCACCGCCAAGCTCCTTAATGTTGCAAACGGAGCATTTCCAAGATACATTAATTTGATGTTCCAAACGGTAATGATTCTGAAATTTCTCTCCGGATGTGACCCGGTCACCACATATATGACATCGCAACTCCCTCGGAGGGAAAAGCACGGTGTAAAGGTTCATCTTTAGTTGGAACACTCAATCTCTTTAGGTTAAACAGTGGGGCTGGAGGACGGGCACTTGCCCGCCCCCGTTGAAGATAGGTAAGGACCAGAAATTGGCCCCACTGCGGGCCAATGACCCGCGGCAGGCCTCTTAGCCGTGTTCCCTGATTTGAACCCGCCCAGGGGGGACCACGTGGAGGTGGACCTGCCTGATTGTCGAGCACAACACTTAGAAGAAAGAGAGCAAACGCACAACGACAAAACCGCTCAGGGGAAACACTCGACAATCACCCCCCCCCCCCAAATAAACGCCATACTAGTCATTCGACGCTTTTCTCCCACATTATAGGATCGTGTACTGAGGCACAACCTCACAAAGTATGGGGTAACGGCAGGGGAAAATACTGTGTTCTTTCGGTAGCCAAATAAACGCCATTCTAGTCATTAGACGCTTTTCTCCCACATTATAGGATCGTGCACTGAGGCACAAACTCACAAAGTATGGGGTAACGGGAGTGGATAATACTGTGTTCTTTCGGTAGCCAAACCAACGCCATTCTAGTCATTCGACACTTTTCTCCCACATTAGGATGGTGCGTCTGAGGCACAAACTCACAAAGTATGGGGTAACGGCAGGGGAACATACTGTGTTCTTTCGGTAGCCAAATAGACGCCATTCTAGTCATTCGACGCTTTTCTCCCACATTATGGGATCGTGCACTGAGGCACAAACTCACAAAGTATGGGGTAACGGCAGGGGAAAATACAACAACAACTTTACTTTCGGCCTTGGAGAGTGGGGAGTTTCATCGCAACAGGCGATACTCTACCCCAGTGCTTGGTGGAATGGGGGGAATAAAATAACGAGTCCCTTTACAATAACGATCGAAGTCCGATGGTATCCAGAAATGTCAGAAGAGCTTTGAGCGCAGAGCGTTGCTGGGCTGGATTGGGCCAGGGACCAAGCAATTTCGGTAGGGAGAAAGGGCGAGAGACTCGGAGAGTGTGGTTCGGGAAGGTTCGTAGTGAGGGCAATGAAGAAGAATGTGCTCCAGATCCTCAAGAGCACCACAGTGGCAGCAGGTGGGAGAATCAATGTGTCTCAAGCGGTAACGCCACTGAGCTGTAAAGGCCACATCGAGGCGCATGCGGTGGATTAATGCAGCATCCTGACGAGATGTGTTTCGTGGCATGCGGAAAGCGAGCGTGGGATCAACTCTATTCAACATAGAGGGGGGAAGAATGTCGGTTGTCCGTTGGCGGAAAGCCAGGGGTGTCACTAGACGTCGCAGAATTGAACGGCGGTCTCCTCTGAGCAGAACAATACGGGTCCGGTTCCGAGACGAGAGTGCTGCTTCTGCGGCGCTGTCGGCCTGCTCGTTCCCCACGACACCACAATGGGCTGGAACCCACTGGAGAACTAGCCTGTGGCCTGCGGCGTAGATAGTGTGGTAATCCATTAACACGTCTGTGACTAGGGGTGCGGATGGGCCTCGTATGCCGGAAGTTTCAATTGCTTGAAGTGCAGATTTGGAGTCTGTAAAGACTGCCCATTCCCGGGGTGGAAAATCAGCGATGTGTTGTAGAAAGAAAAGGATGGCATAGAGTTCCGCAGCTGTGGAGGAGGTTGGATGTGAAAGGCGTCTTCCGTGCACGACGCCTCCGGATGGAATGACGAAGGCTGAGGCGGACTTGTTGTTTCGGGGTGCGCCATCAGTATATGCTGCCGTAAACGTAGAAAACTTCTCGTCTACCAGAGCATGAAAATGGGCTCGGAGGACTTGAGGGGGGACCTGATCTCTTCTTTGCAGATGGTTTGGGAGGCGTACAAAAGTGGGCGGTACCGGTAGAGACCAGGGGGCTTCCGGCGGTATAGTGTCCTTAGTTATGAAGCCAGTGAGAGTCTGGCGTGTCCTCTGCGCTACTCGATAGAAGTCGCTTCCAGGGCGGTATCGAATTTTCCTGAGTAGCGGGTGGCGGGGAATGTGAGCACGCAAACGGAGGTAGTGCCGAGCCGTTTCCCGTTCACGGAGGACTTCAATCGGGAGCTCACCAGCTTCAGCCAGTACTTGTCGTGTTTCAGCCATTCTTGGAACTCCGAGGCATCGACGAAGGCTTCGAGCAAACAGGGACCGAAGCGTATTTAATGAAGTTGTTGATATCCTGTGCAGAATAGGAAGGCTGTAAAGCACAGTTGCCCTCACCAATGCCGCGTGAACCGCGAGCAGGGAACGCTGATCACAGCCCCATCCTGGGCCAGAAAGATGTTGGATTGCGGGGAGCCATCGCTGCACTTTAGTTTCAAGGTGTTTAATGTGCCGAGCCCAGCGCAAGTCCGAGTCGATTACCACGCCAAGGAAGCGGTGAGAGCGTACTGGTTCTAGCTTCTTTAAACCAAGCCAAAGTGGGAAATTGGCCATAGCTTTACGCGTGAAAGGGAGCTCGACACACTTTTCGGGTGAAAGGTCCATCCCGAGGTGCGTCAGGTACGTATGGATATTGTTTAAAGCGAGCTGCAGGCGGCGCTGGAGAGCCGGGCGTGATTTTCCTACTGTCCAAAGGGCGACGTCATCTGCATACACGGAGAACGACACTTTGCGAGGAATTACTGATTGTAGGCCGGCCATCACCACGTTAAAGAGTGTCGGGCTGAGAATGCTTCCTTGGGGGACTCCTTGGGGAACAGGATGCTGAGGGCTTTGGCCTTGGGACGTACGGACAGCGACAGTTCGGTTCGTAAGGAAGTCTTGGAGCCAGATGAAGAGCCGACCGGATACTCCAAACGAGCGCAAGGCATGCAGCACACAAATGTGCGAGACGGTATCATAGGCGCGCTTGATGTCGAGGAAGACCGATCGGACGATCCGTCGATGGGCTCGAGCATGTTGAACTGTAGAGACTAGGTCGAGAACTGGATCCATGGAGCTTCTGTGGCGACGAAATCCAGCCATTTCGTGAGGGAACGCACTTCGTTTTTCGAGCCACCAGTCGAGGCGATGCAAAACCATTCTCTCCATCAGTTTCCCCACACAGCTTGTCAGGCTCACCGGGCGAAAGGAGGATAGGGCATTTGGGGGCTTGCCTGGTTTCAGGATGGGAACAACCAAGGCCTCCTTCCATGTATGTGGTAAAGATCCTTGTTGACAAGACGTATTATAGACATGAAGGAGAGCTTGGAGTGACCGCCCGTCAAGGTTTCGTAGGGCGGCATAGATGATTTTATCGGGCCCAGGGGACGAGCTGGCGTTCACAAGCTTCAACGCTGCCTTTAGCTCGATTAGTGTGAAGTCGCGGTCCATAACTTCCGGGGGACGGGGCCAGTCGTGGTGAAGTTCAGCCGTCAAACTGTGGACAAAACTGCGGTGTAGGGGCGTGGTCGAGGCAGCCGCCGGAGTCGTTAGTACCACACAGAAGTCCGTCGCAAGCGTGTTCTCGTCTACACGCTGAACGATAGCCAAGGCCGCGAGAGGATTCTTTTGAGGGGGCGCCTCTTTCAGAGATCGGATTGTCCGCCAGATCTTCGTGGCCGGATCGAACGGTGAAAGGTGGTGGCAAAACTTACGCCAACGCTTCCTGTCCTCGTTTTTAAGTTCTCGTGTTACGTTAGCTTTCATCCGGCGGTATTCCACAATGTCCGTAAGTTGCCCTGTCCGACGAGCCGTTCTTTCTGCTCGGCGACGTAATGCTCTAAGGTGATTAATAGCGGGGGAATGGCCGATATGGCCTGTTACCCTTTTAGACATGACCACCGCGTCCTGAATACCGCGGGTAATTGCTTGAGAGAGAGCCTCTGGGGACATACCGGTGTGCACAGATGTTCTGAGGCCCGCACGAAAACGTCTCCAGTTTGTGAAAGAAATCAGTCCAGCAGTGGCTGAGAGGGGCAGTCTGTCGTGCGAAATATATAGAGGAAAATGATCGCTACCTCTAGTGTCGACGTCCGTAGCGCACGACAAGTGGCGAATCATGTCGGTTGAGGACCACGAGAGGTCCAATACATCAAGTGACATTGGGGATCGCATGTAAGTGGGCTCGCGGTTGTTCAGCAGGCACATGTTATTATTCTCCATTGCCTCTAACAACCTCCTTCCCCTACTGTCCGTCCTTCGGCTTCCCCAGGCCGAGTGATGTGCATTGAAGTCCCCTAGCACAAGCGCCGGAGCTTCCAGAGAACCAAGTAAGCGTTCGAGGTCACTCCACGGGACCTGTACCGCGGGACGGATATAGATACTGACGACCGTTAACAGCATGGGGCCAAGGCGGATCCTGCATGTGACGTAATCATAAGAGCGATGACAAACTGAGCCGATGGGTGCAGCAACGAGGTCATTGCGAACGTATAGCGCTGCTCTACTCTCAGGGGAATGATGAGAGCGATAGATTGTGTATCCACTAACACGATGTGTACAATCCATGCCGTGTTCGCATATAGCTATGAAAGGGAACTTGTACTGTTGGAGATGTAATTTAAAATCTGGGAGCTTGTTACGCAGAAAAGGGGAAAATACTGTGTTCATTCGGTAGCCAAATAAACACCATTGTACTCATTCGACGCTTTTCTCCCACATTATAGGAGCGTGCACTGAGGCACAAACTCCCAACGTATGGGGTAACGGCAGGGGAAAATACTGTTTTCTTACTGTTGTTATGCGCTACGCAAAAAGAAAGCACAAGCCTCTGTATGCAGCCAGTCTCGATCTGAGGAAGGCATTTGACTTAGTCAGCCACCATGCCATATTTGAAGCAGTCAAGGGCCGATCTCTTCCGAAACCGTATTGTGACATTCTACAGGAACTTTATGAAGGTTGTACAACAGTGTTTCACCTGCGAGGAGCCACCGACGACAGGCAGGTCCCAGTCAGGAGGGGGATCAAGCAGGGCGACCCTTTGTCGCCCTTTCTTTTCAACTGTGTCCTTGACCCCCTCCTGCATGGGCTTTCACTTGGACGGCACCACTGCGGCCGCTTTGGCCTTTGTAGGTGACATCCTCTTGATATCTGACAACCATGAAGCCGTCCAGGAGTTAATCAACATCACCGAAGGATATCTGGATAAGGTTCAGCTACAAATAAACCCACTAAAGACTCAATACTTCGGGTGGATCTGGTCGGGTGAACGGGGCTGGTTTAACTACAACATTGACCCCATCAGAGTGGCTGGACATACTGTCTTGCCCATCGAGCGAGAAGTCCCCCTAAGATACCTGGGTTTGAGACTCCATGTGCACAGCGGGCCTTCGATGGCGGATGAGAAGGCTGACGCAACGGTCGACGTGATCAAGAAGGCGGCCCTCAAGCCCTTCCAGCGGCTACGCTGTTTTAAAGAGCTAGTTATTCAGCGGCGACTATACACGCTAGCAAATTCACTAGGCGTCATAGGGCATGCGGAGAAGATGGATAAGATCCACATGCGACAGATCAAGAGTATGCTCCATCTTCCTGGGTCCTTCCCTACAGCACATATCTGGATGCCCACGAAGAAAGGAGGCTTGGGTGCCTTACAGCTGGCTTTCGTGGTGACCCAAGCTCAGATTAAGTCCTTTGCTCGTCTCCAGAGGATGGGAAGTCCTTTAGTCGACGCCGTTTTCAATGCAGTCGTGGGTCAGCACATAGAAACCCTCTGCCAGTACATTGGTATCCCTACCGGCATTACGTCCCCGAGGGACCTGAGTGGCATGCTCGATACAGCCCACGTGCGCTGGTTTGCACAGGCCAAGGGTAAATATAAGAATAAATACTCCTTTGCCCACGAAAACGATCCCCTGGCAAATAGGTGGCTATATGCTGATTCCCGTCTCCTCAAAGATGGAGACAGAATAAAGGCACTACGACTTCGTACAGGGGTTTACCCTTGTCGAGCGTTGTTTAACAAGCACGCTAGCGATCCCCGGAAAAACCTATGTCACCACTGCAAAGAAGCTGATGAAACGTCAGCACACATTTTACAATTCTGTGAGCGTGTGCATGATCCGCGAGTTGAACGACATAATTTCTTATGCTCCAAAGTTACTCGTCTCATTCAGAAGTCCCGGCGTCGGGAACTTGGCGCCCCCATCGCCCGGCAGCAGCCGCAGTAGCCCCCTCCTGCACTCACGGTTGGGTCGCCGCAGGAGGGAGACCCCCACGTATAGCTGTGCGTGGATTTCCCGTGTCTGGGGAAAGGGGGATCCTGACAGTTGAGTGGACTCGGAGGTTGGTTTGGACCCTTCGGGGCCCCTCCGGGAAAACAACACACTGCTTTGGCCCCTGCTTCCCATAGACGGGTGGTCCTGGAAGGCCCGACCAGAACTATTCAGCTAGTCGCCATCTCACTTTTCATTGCTTTCTCTTTATCTTCTCTCCTCCGTTCTCTCTTTCTGTTTTCACCTTCTTTGGCGGCAAGGGTCAACCTTGGGCAGTTCTTTTCACTCTCCAGAAATCTGCACTTGGGTATCATGCGGAGGTACCTGCTACTGCGTTGTTTACGGTCCCCTGGTTGGGCTCCGTGGTGGGCGGCAGGACGTCTGCACCGAATGTCATTAATTATTTCCTATGGACACAATCACCTCAAAAAAACCCGATCGGCGCCCGAAGAGGAGCCGCACCGAAGAACGAACATTGAATTTCTCTGACCTAAGTTGTCCGGAACCTTGGTTTGCCAAGTTCCTGATTCTGCACTCAGATGACGAGACTAAACAACTATCTAAAGTATCTCCTTTTCTTGTTGCTAGGGCACTCGAACACGTAATAGGAAAGTCGTTTCAGGCCAAGAAATTGAGCTCAGGAGACATTCAGGTAGAGGTCAATAATAAACAACAAAGTACAGCACTGCAATCTCTAAAGAACATCGGGGAGATACCTGTTTCAGTTACAACCCACCGAACATTGAACGCCGTTAAGGGAGTCATTTCTGAAGAAGAGTTAATCGAGTGCAGCGAAACTGAAATCGAAGAGGGATTGAAAGAGCAAGGCGTCGTCTCTGCCAAACGGATAATTATGCGGAGAGATGGCAAGGAGATCCCGACAAAGCACATAATCCTGTCGTTTAAGCTGCACACACTTCCTTCTACTATCAAAGCCGGTTATGTCTATTGCCATGTCAGACCATTTATTCCAAACCCTCGTCGCTGTTTCAAATGCCAGCGGTTTGGGCACAGCTCCCAAGTCTGTCGAGGACAGTTGGTGTGTCCTAGATGTGCTGGCAAAGAACATACTGCTGAGTCGTGCACAAAAGACTTCCACTGTGCTAACTGTGAGGGGGGGCACCCGGTCTATTCTCGGTCCTGCCCACGGTGGAAAGAAGAAAAAGAAATATTGAAAATAAAAACAGAGCAGAACTGCACAAAGCTGCACGAGCACAGCTCGAGTTCAGGAAGAAAGGAAGTTTTTCCGACGTGGTGCGTAGGGGAGTGGCGCCACCGAGGAAGTCCGTGGAGACACAGACCTGTTTTCGGGGTCTGAGTCCCCACTCTACACTCCCCAACCTGAGAAGGCTGGAGACACTCCGGTGTCTTCTGCCGTGACGGAGGCCAGCCGTTCAACTGGCCGCAAAGAAACAGCCACGGCCTTCTCTAAGGTCGATGGCACACAGTCAGTTTGGGACGGGGTCGTAAAAGCCCCTTCCCAAAAAGGCACGCAAAGTATGGAGGTCGACGATGACGACTGCATGTCGCAGAAGTGATCGTCGAGCCTTCCAAGCATTCCTTCACAAGGGAAGGAAAAACGAGAAAAAGGACGAGGAAGGGGTTTCAAAGGGAATGAACAACAGAAACAACCCCCGCGAAGGGTCCAACCCCCCTAAATGGTACAAGTCTTTTCTAGTCGGTGTGACCAAGCGCTGCGCTTTCTTTTCCTCCTTTTTAGTGTGACCGTTATGAACCACTTCCTCCAGTGGAACTGCCGTGGTCTACTTGCTAACTTAGACGACATTAACGATCTCTTCGACAAGTACAATGCAGCATGTTTCTGCCTCCAAGAAACATATTTAAGCACACACACACCAAATCCAATTCGTAGACACAATGTATTTCGAAGAGATCGGACAGACGCCACTCGCGCATCTGGCGGTGTGGCTATCGTCACACGAGGAACTGTTCCGTCCAAAGAAGTCCACTTGGTTACAGACTTGGAAGCCGTAGCCGTGCAGATATGTCTGGACAGAATTGTCACCATCTGCTCAGTCTATTTGCCACCATCAGGAAGTTTTGCACAGAGAGATATAGAACACTTGATCAGCCAACTTCCAACTCCATTTATACTCCTAGGCGACTTTAATGCCCACAATCCGCTTTGGGGAAGTGCAAGAACCGACAGCCGAGGGAAAATGTTGGAAAGGGTCTTGTTATCAACTTCCATCTGTCTTTTAAATACAGGAGCACCGACGTACGTCCACTGTTCGAATCAGTCTTTCTCGGTCTTAGATTTATCGCTTTGCAGTCCATGTCTATATCAAGATATAGAATGGAGCGTGGAAGAAAACCCACTTGGGAGCGATCACTTTCCAGTGGTCCTGAAATATATGTGTCCAGTCAATAGTCCGACAGCATGCACCCCTAGATGGAAGCTCCAACATGCTGACTGGAACGCTTTCTCTAAAAAATGTGACCTGTCGTTAATCCCTGTGGAGAGGATGACGATTGAAGAGGCCAACAATGTAATTACCAACGTCATCCTCGATGCAGCAACACAATCCATTCCCCAGACTTCCGGTCGTCTACCGAAACGACCGAAGCCATGGTGGAACAGCGAGTGCAAAGAAACTCGTAAACTTCAAAATCGTGCGTGGGGTACATTTCGAAGGTACCCCACATCACAAAATCTTCTTTTGTTTAAAAAGGCGAGAGCCAAGGCTAGATGGACGCGGAAACAAGCAAAGCGGTCATCTTGGCACAACTTCGTGTCTTCCCTATCTCACAGTACCCCATCCAAAGTGGTGTGGGACAGACTTGGCAAAATCAGAGGAGAACACCGCAGTTATACAATCCCTCTTTTAGAAGTCAATGGGCAGGTGTGCGGAAGCCTACAAGAACAGGCGGATGCGCTTGGACAACATTTTGAACGCATCTCTGATTCATCCCATTACAGTCCCGAATTTCTTAGAGTAAAAACAAACTCTGAGAAACGAAAAATTCCAATGAGTGGTGGCGATGAGTACGTATACAATCAGCCGTTCACGATGGTGGAGCTTCAGCGATCTCTATTCGCTGCTAAAGCCACTGCCCCGGGCCCAGACAGAGTAACCTACTCCATGCTGTGCCACCTGTCTGATGACTCTAAAAAAATGTTGCTCCTTTTCTTTAACCGCATTTGGGCAGAGGGAACACTACCATTATTATGGAAGACTGCGACTGTCATTCCCCTTCTCAAGCCAAAAAAGGAAGCATCCAATCCAGCCAGTTACAGACCTATCGCCCTTACGAGTTGTATTGGGAAGACGTTTGAGCGAATGGTCAATAACCGGCTGGTTCATCATCTGGAACAAAATAATTGCCTTTCTGAATTTCAATGTGGTTTTCGAATGGGGTGCTCCACTATGGATCACCTTGTTCGGCTAGAAACCACTATCCGTGAAGCCTTCGTCAGAAGACAACATTGCTTATCCGTTTTCTTTGATTTAGAGAAAGCGTATGACACCGCATGGCGACACGGTATTCTGCAGGATCTTTACTCTTTTGGTGTGAAGGGCAGACTCCTTAAATGCATTTCAAACTTCCTCCAGCACAGATCCTTCAGAGTGCGACTGGGAACCACTCTATCCCGCCCCTTCGTACAAGAGAATGGTGTCCCGCAGGGATCCGTTCTCAGTGTTGTCTTATTTATTGTGAAAATCAACTCTGTGACCAATGTCATCCCACGCTCCATATCTTTCTCCTTGTACGTGGATGACATTCAAATATCTTGTTGCTCCGCGAACCTGTCAATATGCGAACGACAGATACAGGTAGCCATCAACAATATGGCCAAGTGGTCTTCATCAAATGGATTTAAATTTTCAGCTGAGAAAACTGTGTGTATCCATTTCTCTAGGATTAGAGGACTCTTTTCACCACCTACGCTGCAGCTTAACCGACGAGATATCCTTGTTCAACCAGAAGCCAAATTTCTTGGCATCACTTTCGACTCGAAGCTGACCTTCAAGGCTCATGTCCAAAACCTAAAGATAAAGTGTGTCAAATCATTAAACATTCTAAAAATAATTTCTCACAGATCTTGGGGTGCAGACCAGGAGACACTGCACAAAGTGTATACTGCATGTATTCGCTCGAAACTTGATTATGGGTCCTTTGTCTACGGCTCTGCTCGCGAGTCGGTGTTGAAAGCCCTGGACCCTGTCCATCACCAGGGGCTCAGGCTCGTGCTTGGCGCCTTCCGAACGTCTCCAGTACAGAGCCTATACGTTGAATCAAAGGAATGCTCCTTGAAAAGACGGCGTTCTTACCTTGGTACGTCGTACGCACTTAGAATACATAGTCAACCCCAAAATCCAGCCTCGACTTGCGTCAAGCACACACGCTTTAAACAGCTGTTTATTAACAAGCCCTCTGTGGTCCCTCCATTCTCCTTGCGAATTGCATCAGAGTTTGATTGCCACGGTTTCACGTCCTGTGACCTACAAGTTGTAGAGTGTAGCAGAAAGCTCCCACCCTGGGAACCACCTCCAAGGTCTGACACCTCTTTGTCAAAATACAAGAAACAAGAGAGTGCCTCATCAGTACTTCAACAAGAGTTTGCACACTTGAAAGACAGCTTTGATACCCATACTGAGATTTACACAGATGGGTCCAAGTCTAGTGCAGGAGTGACTTGTGCCATGATTTGTGGCGCGCACACAAGGTCTCATCGTATAAAAACATTTGCATCAATTTTTACTGCCGAGGTTTACGCCATTATCTTGGCTCTCAACTACATCCTTCAAGATTCCATAAAGTCCTCTGTTATATATACAGACTCCTTGAGTTCCATTAACGCAATTTGTAGTCAGCACTCAACAAAGAACTTTCTTGTGCAGCGAGCAAGATCTTTAGCCAGTTTGGTAAGGACAAAGGGGTACTCCCTTATCTTGTGCTGGGTGCCCAGCCACGTAGGCATCAAAGGCAATGAGTTGGCAGATAAAGCAGCTGCAGCTGCTCTCCCAAATGACAGCACACCTTTTGAGATGTCCGTGCAAGACATGAGATCGGCACTCAAGAAATCACTGCACAGAATATGGCAAGCCTTTTGGAACACACAAACAAATAACAAGCTCCACTTAATTAAACCTCACATTCAGGATACAGGAGACCGGCTGGAAAACCGCCTGTTGTGCACTGTACGGGCAAGGTTACGTATAGGCCATACGTACCTTACACACGGTTTCTTACTTCGGGGAGAGGAGCCACCTCAGTGTGCGCACTGTGGTCAGCTCCTGTCTGTTGTACACATACTCATCACATGCACACATCATGAAATCCATCGCAAACATCACTTCAATGTATTTTATAAATACTTCTTACCTCTTCACCCGGTCCTATTGCTTGGTGACGAGGCTCTCGTCCCTTTTAGAAGCGCCTTTGATTTCCTGAGAGACGTTGGCGTTATTAGCCTTCTGTAGTCTTACACGTATACACTCATCTTTTATTAGTCATCGTGTTTACTCTTAAATAACCATAACATCACCACTGTCTCAATCATACCTCAGTTTATGGCGCATTATGATCTTTGTTGTCAATGCGCCATTAAACTCCCAATCATCATCATCATCATCATCATTCAGAAGTACAACCCTCAAGCCGTAGTCGCGCAGGAAGTCGTCTACACTGCTCAAGGAACCAGGCTGAAGTCGCGCCACTAAACTTCCAACTACATACATACATACCAGGCTGAAGCCAGATACTGTAATACAGAGCGGCGACCGGGTCAATATTGTCGACTTAGCCGTAGCCTGGGAGGATAGTGTAGCTACGCTTGAGCGGAAAGTTCAAGAGAAGGCCGGTAAATACGAGCCCCTCCGAGAGTGTTTCCCTAATAAGGAGGTCGTAATTGCGGGAATGGCGTTTGGAGCTCGCGGACTCACTTGCCCACCTACGCGTAAGCTATGCAGCGATCTGGGATTTTCCAAAGCAGACATAGCCTGGCTAGCGTCCAAAGCCTTATTTGGCAGTTTGATTTGTCTTAGTCGTTTTATTAGGATGGTCTAGTTCCCCTACCGTTCGTTTTATTGCATTTTACTTGCGGTCGTCCTAATGTTACTTTACGGGACAGTATGGTTTTTATTGTGTTTTAGTAATATTTTGTTTTGACCTGGACTCATAAGACCGGTGTCTGGGTGCCACAAACCGTGCGGTGCTTGTTTTACTTGCGCTCGCATGGCACTCAATACCGTGCTTGGTCCGGTTTTTACCCCGTCTCGGGGACACCTCCGTTTTTAGCCAAATAAACGCCTTTCTAGTCATTCGACGCTTTTCTCCCACATTATGGGATCGTGCACTGAGGCACAAACTCACAAAGTATGGGGTAACGGCAGGGGAAAATCCTGTGTTCTTTCGGTAGCCAAATAAACGCCATTCTAGTCATTAGACGCTTTTCTCCCACATTATAGGAGCGTGCACTGAGGCGCAAACTCACAAAGTATGGGGTAACGGGAGGGGGAAATACTGTGTTGTTTCGGTAGCCAAATAAACGCCGATTCTAGTCATTCGACACTTTTCTTCCACATTAAGATGGTGCGTCTGAGGCACAAACTCAGTATGGGGTAACGGGAGGGGAAAATACTGTCCCGTCCAGGCTTAAAATCCAAGGCTAAAAATAGGTGCACTAGAGGAAATCCTTAAATCATCTTATTAAACCTCGACAAACAAATCAGGCTGCCAATGAGCGTTTTGGCCGCCAGCCAACCCAGATCGCTTCTCGTAGGGCCCAAGGCCTGCAGGGTCTTCCTTGTGCTGCCGCAAGTTCCACCACGCGCACCGAAACAGAGCCCGGCAACCGTAACCTTCTTGTTCGGGAAAGAAGCAGATATATAGAATACTTTTCCACTATGCCGTGGTTCACACTTTCCAGGGCTGCGGGGGAAGCGTGCCATGCTACGGCCACGTCGAGAATGAGGACCTCATCTCCGTTGGTGATAACCATGTCAGGTTTGAGTCTCGTGCCACCAACGGCGGTCAGGACTCTCTCCCGCTGAACCGCAATAGAGGGGTTATACTTTTGCGCAAGTCTGACTATCTGTTTGGCGACAAAGTTGTGTCGCTCAATCCAGGGCAGGTTATGGAGCCTCCACCCCACACTCCTGAACAGGAAGCTGGGGACACCCAGGTGTCTCCAGCTGCGACGGGGGTCAGCCGTCCAACTGGCCGAAAAGAAGCAGCCACGGCTCTTTCAAAAGCCGATGGTCTGCAGTCGATTTGGGATGGAGGCGTGACAACCCCCACCCAAAAAAGCACTCAAAGCATGGATGTTGATGATGACGACAGAATGTCGCAAAAGTCATCATCAAGCCTCCCTGAAATGCATCCAAGAGAAAAACGAGAAAAAGGCAGAGGAAGAGGAGTAAAGACAGGTGAACCACAGAAGCCATCCCCGCGAAGGGTCCAACCCCCTAAATGAAACAAGTGTTATTTAGTCGGCATAACCAAGTGCTGCGCTTCGTTTTCTTTCTTCTTGGTATAAGCGCGACTATGAACCACTTCCTCCAATGGAATTGTCGTTGTTTGTTTTCAAACTTAGATGACGTAAATGATCTTTTCGATACCTATAATGCAGCATGCTTTTGTCTACAGGAAACTTATTTGAATTCTACCTCTCCAACTCCTTTATGTAGACACAACATATTCCGAAAGGATCGAAATGACACGAATCGTTCATCTGGAGGTGTGGCGATTGTCACACGAGCGTCTGTTCCATCCAGGGCAGTTAACCTCAATACACAGTTGGAGGCTGTAGCAGTGCAGGTGTGCCTGGACAGAGTAGTCACTGTTTGCTCCGTTTATCTGCCGCCAACAGCATCCATCACGCAAAACGACATAGAAGGTCTATGCAGCCAACTTCAAACTCCTTTCATTCTTTTAGGCGATTTTAACGCGCACAACCCACTCTGGGGTAGTACAAGGACCGACTGTCGGGGAAAGATGATAGAAAAAGTCTTGCTATCATCTTCCGTCTGTCTTTTGAATACAGGATCTCCTACGTATGTACATTCCGCTACACAATATTTCTCGGCATTAGATCTTTCTCTGTGTAGTCCATCTCTTTTTGGAGATTTAGAGTGGTCAGTAATAGAGAATCCATTGGGAAGTGACCACACTCTAAAAATGGTGACACTTTTGTGACGCGTTGCAAGTGTCACTTTTTTGCAAAAAAGTGACGCTTTGCTCAAGTGTCACATTCAGACGCTTTTTGTTCCTTTTTGCTTTTTGAAGCATGTGTCACGAGAGCTCTCACAACAAGTGTCACAAAAAACGTCGCACACTCTAAAAACAGAGCTTCACCGCATAGCCCACCGAAGGCCAACCATGGTACAGAATGATGCATTTATCACTGTTGGTTAGCTGAAAACAGGAGGCGCAAGCCTTTTGGGACACTTACGCAGTTATGATAAGTGTCCCGAAATGGCTTACCCTCCCGTTTTCAACAAATCAACAGTGATAAAGACATCGATCTGTACAATGGTTGGCCGTCGGCGTGCTATGCGAAGAGCTCTGTGTTTAGAGTGCAGGTGGTGTCGTGGTCACGATTGTGCTGGTGGTGCTAGCGAAAAGGCTTTCGGTTGTCGGCCTCACAGAGGTGCTGGCTGTGCTGCTTGGGGTATTTCCTGGGTTTTCCTCGGGTACTTTGAGCCATATGATGTCGGCACAGGAAGGACATTCCCCCACGGCGTCAGTCGTGACGTTGCCCTCGTGGTCGCAACATCGCCTAGTTGCATAAATGATGAGTGTATTGTCTCAATCCCAATCTCGACAATCTTGATAGTCCATTGAGTGCGCTCCCACGAGCCCACACGAGCACACAAGGGAAGGAGCCAAAGCGTCCGAGACAGCATGAGACAGAGTATGAGACAGCTACTTAACTTTTATGCAGAAGACTCTCAGAATGTGGCTCTATAGACTTCAGAGATGGGTGAAACATGCATCGGACAGTGACACCTGATGCACTCGTATGTGGAAGGCACGCACATGCTAGGGGTCACGTGAAAGGAAAAACATTTTATTTCAGAATCGATACATTGCGAGGTAACATAGCATGTGCGCGGCAAGCACGGAGTTCAAGAGCCTCCTGGTTGCTTGATTCCGTAGAACCCCGACTAAGATGGCAATCGTTGCTCGAACTGCATCTCGAAATACGGGGGTGCCCTGAAGGGAAGCATGGTAACTGAATAATTAGCAAAAGAGCTTCATTTCCGCTTGCGTTGGTGACTCACACGCTATTCTGAAATTTCCTAATAGGGATTCTGCAGGTCATAAATATAAGTGGTCAGTTTAGATCACGACACATTAAAAAAGATAAGTGAAGACAAACGAAATCCAGAACGTAATCGGAAGAAACAGCGCAATGAAGTAAGAAGAAAAACAGGGCGCAAAGCCTCCATTCTCGGGAGCTACTCAAAAACCTTTGAATTTCTCTCCATCGCTGAAACTTGCGATTACGGATATCAAAGAATTATGGCGCCCAGATGCACTGGTGAAGGACGCTCATTACGCGAATACGGGTCGTGCTCGTGGTGCAGACGCGCGGATGTGATTGTCTGCTTGGTAACAATTTCACATGCATAAAGTCAAGTATTTCCTAATGGTTTAGGCAAAGCAAGGTGGTTTCCGAAAGTGTGCTCGCGTTCGACAGAGGGGCAGAGACACAGAGACAATGCGGCACACTTTGCTCCAATTTATCCTACAGCCTCCCTGTATTCACATGATTTCACTGCGTTCGTCTTTCCGAAAAGAAAACAAGCCCCAAAGAACTTACCGATACGTCCGTGCTTCACTGAAGGATGCTCTTACATGATGCACCAATCCTGCCGTGCACACGGATGTGAACGGTGTGACGTCATATATGACAGGCACTAGCATAGGTCATACGCACAGATTCCTCGAGATGTTCCAGTAACATGAACGTCTGAGTCGTCAGAGTATTCCCGAAAGCGAGTTAATTAAGCCACTTTAGCAGAAACAAACCGGACGCGAGAAACCTCGTGCCCGTCCTCGCTTGAACTGGCCAAAGACTTGCCCATTGTTGGTAGCTGAATGAGAAAACATAGAGATTCGACGCATTCAAACAGCGAAAATATCAAGCCATGTGTCACGGGCAACGGCCGCAGCTGTGGCAAATGTCACAACTCCACTGTTCAAACGCCCTCCCATAGGCTTCAGTAATCGTCTACGACACCTCAGCCACTTCGGTGGCAACAAAAACGCGTTTCCGGTAACTGTATATGGACAAAGTTCGCTCTGTGACACATTCCAAATCCAAGTTTGGGCTCGCCGCAAAGTGTCACACGAATTTCACGTGTCACTAAAGTGTCACCGTTTTTAGAGTGCACTTTCCAGTGGTATTGAAGTACCTTCCTCAAGTAGATGTCTTGACAACGTGTCCCCCCAGGTAGAAACTTGAACAAGCCGACTGGAACACTTTTTCTAAAAAATGCGACCTGTCTTTAATCCCTGTTGATAGGATGACAACGGACGAAGCAAACCACATCATAACTAATATCATCCTTGACGCAGCAACACAATGTATTCCCGAAACTTCTGGCCGCTTCCCTAAGCAGCCAAAACCCTGGTGGAACAAGGAGTGCGAAGAAACACGAAAAACCCAAAATCGGGCGTGGGGTAGATTTCGGAGATACCCCACCACTGAAAACCTTGTTCTCTTCAAAAAGGCAAGAGCCAAAGCCAGGTGGACCCGAAAGCAAGCCAAGCGGTCCTCTTGGCACAGTTTTGTATCATCCCTGTCTTCCAATTCTTCTTCTAAACTTATTTGGGATCGCCTTCATAAGATCAGAGGTGTACACATGAGCCGTGCTACTCCTCTTTTGTAGTCAACGGTCAGCCAGTACAAAGCTTACAGGAACAAGCTGATACTCTTGGTGAGCATTTTGAAAGTGTTTCCTCTTCCTCCAACTACAGCAATGAGTTCCTCAAAGTAAAACGTAGTGCAGAGAGGAAGAAAATCCCAATGCATTGTGGAGACAGTTTGATATATAATCAGCCTTTCACCAAAGTAGAACTAAATCGTTCCTTAAAGCGTACAAAGACAGCTTCACCAAGCCCAGACAGGGTGATGTATTGTATGCTGATCCATCTGTCTGAGGCATCCAAAGAGGTTTTACTGCAATTTTTTAACCAGGTTTGGGTTCAGTGTAAATTACCCTCAGCCTGGAAAATTTCCACCGTAATTCCTTTGTTAAAACCTGGAAAGGAACCTTCAAGCCCGGCCAGTTATCGACCCATCGCTCTCACGAGTTGTATCGGCAAAACGTTTGAGCGTATGGTCAATGCTCGGCTGGTCCATTTCCTGGAAGAACACAAATGTCTTTAGGAACTCCAGTGTGGTTTTCGCGCTGGATGTTCTACAACTGACCACCTCGTACGACTAGAAGCAATGGTCCGTGAAGCCTTTGTCCGTAGGCAACACTGTCTGTCGGTGTTCTTTGACCTTGAAAAGGCATATGACACCGCTTGGAGGTATGGTATCCTACAAGACATGTACTCTTTTGGGATCAGGGGGCGCCTCCTTAGGTGTATAACAAACTTCCTCGAAGACAGGACATTCCGAGTGCGGCTCGGAACAACGCTATCCCGTCCCTTCATCCAAGAGAATGGAGTGCCGCAGGGATGCGTCCTTAGCGTCACTCTGTTTCTCGTGAAAATAAATTCAGTAGCTAGTATAATCCCACCTTCCATGTCTTATTCACTGTATGTTGATGACATTCAGGTTTCCTTTTCTTCCACGAATCTAGCAACATGTGAACGACAGTTGCAGCTAACTTTAAACGAGCTTACCAAATGGTCCCATGAGAATGGATTCAGGTTCTCACATGAGAAAACCGTTTGTGTTCATTTTTCGAGGGTGAGATGACTGTTTCCCCCACCCACTCTTAAGCTGAATGGACAGGACCTCTCTATTAAGGGTGAACACAAATTTCTTGGGGTCATCCTTGATAGAAAGCTCACCTTCTTACCTCACATCAAGAGCCTTAAAACAAAATGCATGAAATCCCTAAACCTATTGAAAGTGCTGTCCCACAAATCTTGGGGTGCAGATCGTGACACTCTGCACAGGGTCTATGTGTCCACAGTGCTGTCTTGAATGGACTATGGATGTGTTGTCTTTGGGTCTGCTCGGAAATCTGTCCTGAAGATCTTAGACCCAGTACATCACCAGGGACTGAGTTTGATAACTGGTGCCTTCCGCACGTCGCCATTGGAAAGCCTTTATGTTGAGAGCAACGAATGGTCACTGGAAAGAAGGAGATTTTACTTGTCAGTTTCGTACTCTTTGAGGGTAAGAGGTTATCCCAATAACCCAGTCATTTCCTGCGTTAAAGGCACACGCTTCAAGCAGCTCTTTCTTAATAAACCCAGCGTTATTCCCCCATTTAGCCCACATGATGACTTCACCATTGTACAGGCTAGCCCACAGGTCCCGCCGTGGCAATCACCTCCATGTTTCAATAGCTCCCTCACTATGTTTAAGAAACAGAACACACCACCTGTTGTGCTCCAGCAGGAGTTTGAGTCCCTTAAAGAAAGTCTTGGGCAACACAGAGCCTTTTACACTGACGGTTCCAAGACACACACCTCAGTCTCATGTGCAATGGTAACCGATGGATTCACACAATCATATCGTCTACCTCACATGCTCTCAGTTTTTAATGCCGAAGTATACGGAATAATCCTGGCACTGAACTACATCTTAGAAAGTCACACCAAGTCATCGGTGATTTACACAGATTCTCTCAGTTCTTTTCAAGCAGTAGGCAACATAGGGATGTCAAAAAACCTTCTTGTACAAAAGGCACAGTGCCTTGCTGCTAAGGTAATAAAAAAGGGTATCTCTTTAACATTCTGCTGGGTACCCAGTCATGTGGGTATAGCCCGTAATGAACTCGCTCATGCAGCTGCTACAGCTGCTCTTTCATCTGAGGTGAATCCTTTTGATGTACCGTCCCAAGACCTCCGACCTACACTTATGAGGGCTATCAATAGCAGATGGCAGCAGCACTGGGACACACAACATGAGAATAAACTCCATTTTGTTAAACCCACTATAGGGAAATCAACGTACCTTTTTAATAATCGTCTTCATGAAGTTGTTTCCGCAAGGCTGAGGATTGGCCACACCTATTTGACGCACGGTCACCTCCTCCGTAGGGAGGATCCCCCGTTCTGCACACGGTGTGGCGTATACAGTTCCGTCCTCCACTTTCTCATCACATGTTCATTGTATGAAACCCACCGACACCGTCATTTCCGTGAGTTTTACACATACCATTTACCTCTCCATCCTTCCCTCTTACTAGGGGATGAAGCTTTCGTACCGTTTGAACGGGTTTTTAACTTCTTCCAAAACATCGGTCTTTTAAATGCACTCTAGTTTTACAGCTTTCTTTTATGTCTTTCGATTGGTAATTCGTTAGTTTTAATGAGATGCTTATACCTTTTAATGAATCACTGGATAATTTTCTCTTAAACTGTTAATGCTTTTATCATGGTCTTGGCGCATTATGGTCGTAGTAACCGCTGCGCCATTAAAACACGAATCATCATCATCATCATCATCAATCCGGGGCAGGTGGACTTTGTCACATTCTTGTAAAGTGTGATAAGCGGTTTCAGTCCTATTTTTACAAAACCTGCACTGCGTTGCCGCCGGGTTGGATGACTGCTTGTTGGAAAGGGCTCTTGTAGGATACAAGTTGGATCTGAGCCGGAGAGCGCGAATTCGATCACTGTCCCCCATAAAGCGGCAGTCAGGAGAGAGCCACATGTTCCCCACTGGCTCGTTGATATGGGAAAAGAGACTCATATTGTTGTATTCTTGCATGGTTCTCGCGATTCGATCCTTCCTTGCTGCATGAATGGCGGCAGCCAGTTCCATTCGTTCCGTGACTCCTGCAGACACGTTTAGCTCTCCTGATAGCTTGAGGACCTGCTCATTAAGGACCTCCGCAAACACTGCATCCACAAATGGGTCGGCTAGCCTGATCATTCGAGCCAACACCTTAAGTTGGCAGGCTGCCGCGGTCCGCTCTAACTGCATGAGGCCTAGGCCACCCTCTCTCCTTGCAAGGTGAGCATGAATTTTAGGGTAGGAAAGAGGAAGATGTAATAGCCTCTTGGGGGGGGGGGGACGACCATCCTCAAGCACTTGTCTCTTCTCTTGGCCTCCCTCAGGACACTGAGAGCGTTCGACAGGATGTAGAGGAATATTGGGAGGACCAGCATGTCCAAGCACCGTAGCCGCTGAAACGGTTTTAAGGCTGCGCCGCGTAGGACTTGGATAGTAGCTTGAGTCATGTCGTTGGTAGGTCTGGGGGGGCTTGTTCATGTAAAGTTGTAGTCCCAGGTAGTTGATGGGCGACGTCTTGTCCTTTGATGAAACAGTGGTTCCAGCAATGGTGATAGGAGGTAAAACATAATCAAACCACTTGCGAACACCACTGTAACGCCACCCAAAGTACTGAGTTTTCGCAGGGTTCAGATGGAGTTGAACCCTGCCGAAGTAAGCTTCAGCATCTCGTATGAGGGACCGAAGACCCTTGAAGCTAGACAACATCAGTAGGACACCGTCGGCGAAAGCCATGCATCCTGCCTGGGAATCCCCCACCTGGACACCAACTCCCTTTTGATTGAGTTCTTGAAGTAAGGGGTCCAAGACGACGTTAAAAAGAAAGGGCGATAGGGGATCGCCCTGCTTGATCCCTCGCCTTGTCGCAACGCCTTCCATTCCATCCGTCCTTCCATTCAGAAAGAAAGAAGTAGAGCCATGGCCGCATAAATTCCGTATCAAGGTTATGTAGTATTCAGGGGATCCTCTTCCTCGGAGGGTGGATTGCCTCATGTGAGACCGTGTCGAACGCTTTCCTGATGTTCAAACTCGCAGCGAATATGCTCTTCTTATTCTTCTTGGATAATTTCATCACCCCTTGGAGCAGCAGCAAATTCGTATTGGTACTCCTGTCGTTCTGGAACCCGCCTTGCAACGGGTGGAAAGTGTTTCCTTGAGATAAACGGCTTAGCAAGATTTTCGAAAACACACGACAGAGTACCGACGACATAGTGATGGATCGTAGATCAGATGCAGACCTCGGTGTTCATATCTTCGGAATAAAGACAGTTCTTGACATCTTTAGGTCTTGTGGGACATCTTGGAACCTCATGAAATTATTCACGATATGCATCAAGACCTTTGCCGGAATCTTCCTGAGCTCAGAAACAGTAGTACCGTCAGGCCCCGGAGCTACCCCTTTGTTCATGCTGTCCATGGCTCGCACGACTTCAGCCTCCTCGATCGGGCCCAGTGGTACCTTCATTTTAGTCGCCGAATCAATCGTTCCCTGGACAGGACTTGACACCGAGGAAAACAGGGGATCATAAAACTGATGGACGTCTTCGAGGTCGACGGATGAAGAGTCGTCGCACTGTTTCATCAAAAGTTTGTGAGCCGAAACCCGCGGACCCAGACGATACAATCGTTGGTGCTCACAGAACCTCTCTTTTCGCCTGGCATTCCGATTCAGGTTGTCGGGGTGGCGGACGGAGCGCCTAAAATTACCCTGTTGCCGACGCTGTTGGCGCCTCAGCACTCCGAAATGCTTGAATACAGTCTCCAGGTCTTCCATCCGTAGAGGGATTTGGCCGATGTTATGGCTTAAAGCTTCATCAGTGAGGCCGACCGCTGCAAAATCCTCCCGGATATCCAAAAAAGATGCTGATTGGACCAACCCTGATGACGGTTGGTCAGGATCCGGCTGGGCATAGTTTTGGGACGGTGCAGCGAGGCATTCTTGTAGTCTCGACTTGTATTTTTGCTGGTGGCGCATCATGCGGATTGCCATTAACGACCGACTCGGAAATCGCTGGACCAACTCTTGGTTGATGAACGGATGATGCAACGATTCTTTCTCGATCAGGGCCAAGACACGCATCTCAATATCAGTCCATCGCCCATGAGATAGGTAAGGTGTAGGAGACGTCTGATGGGCAGCCGCCGTCCCCGCAGGCGCCAGCCCAGGAGGCACCCAACCGAACGACTGCTCCGACGCCGGATCGCCATCCGGCGGACCCCCAGCGGCCCCAGCAGGCTCACCCATAGGGTGAGACAAGGCTGCTCCAACATGGCTAGACTGATCACGATAGGCTGCCTGAGGAGTACATTGAAAAGAAACTCCATCCAAGTTTCAAGGGGGGGGGGGAGGGGACAAGCCCTCCGCCGCAGCCAAAGCTTCTGCTAGCGCAGAAATATCGTGTTGAGAAGTGGGGTCACTAGAGGCTCTAGGCCCCCCCATCTGCAGCGACAGTTTCCTCGGCTAACCGAGAAATATCGATTTCTGTCTGTGTCGCGCGCCCACTCTCTGCTCGTCTGCTGAACCACCTCTGGAGGCCGCCGAAGCAACCACGACGCCAGGGCCCCCGCCCAGCACGGAACCCCCCGCCCCGGCGCCAGCCGGAACAGAAGCCCTCTGGCCGTCGGAGGCTCGGCGTTTGCATTTCGTGTAGTGCGACGACATGACTTTACTTGACACAGCTGTGTTTTCATCGCACATGTCGCACTTCCATGTCAAGGTCAATCCATGGGAAACGTGGTGCTGCTCTAACTTCAGTCGAGATGACTCTGCCTTGCTGCATAGATGACAGATCAGGGCGTGGGGAGGATAGACAACCACCCACTTTTCCATAGTGTAGCTCCTGCTGAGATGGGATTCCTCTAAGTGCAAAACGGTGGGAGGAGCGTGGTACTGGAGGAGGAGCGTTTGTGCCTCAGATACAGGATCCTAATGTGGGAGAAAGCGTCGAATGAGTAGAATGGCGTTGATTCATGTACCCCGAAAAACGGGATAAAAAAAACCTTAACTGGCAACTTGTAAGCCAGGGAAGCCTGACGGCAACCCTAACTATTGTCATCTAGGCCTCAAGTGCCGGTCAAGGCTACTTTAAAACCCAGAAATAATTAAATAGAATAAACTAAAATCATGCCGGCAAGGCTAAAAATTAAACCAGGAACTGCACGGCAGAAGCACAAACGGCTCATAAACACAGACAAAATCCCAACATGGGGAAAAGAAGATGGAAGCAGACATGTGTAACAACACGGGAGCCCAGATTTACCGGGAACCCCCAACAAAGAATACTCAGAGACACATGTCAACCCCGACTGAACAAATGACACCTCGTTGCAATTGTAACGACGTTGCTGCCGAATCACAACACAGTCCAGACAGACACGACCGAACCAGATAAGGATGTACCAACCAGATAAACCTGGCGAAGATGGCTTCATGCGAGATGGTATCAAAAGCCTTCTTGATATCCAAACTTGCCGCGTACAAGCTCGTCTTTTTCTTCTTAGCATACTTCATAACAACTTGGAGCAAAAGTAAATTCGCGCTTGTGCTGCGGTCGTCCTGGAACCCGCCTTGCAGCGGGCGGAAGGCGTTTCCTTGGGACAGACGAGCCAATAAAACCTTCGAAAATACCCGACATAGCACAGATGACATTGTGATTGGTCGCATATCCGAGGCAGATGTTGGTGCCGATGTCTTCGGGATGAAGACCGTCTTGGATATCTTCAGTTCTTGAGGGACGTCTTGAAACCTCATTAAGTTATTGAGTACATGAGTCAATATCGTCGCCGGGATCTTCTTTAATTCAGGACCAGTGATTCCGTCGGGTCCCGGAGCAACTCCATTATTTAGACTGTCCAGGGCTCTGATAACTTCGGCTTCAACCACAGGACCTTGTGGGACCCTCATCGTAGATGTGGAGGCGACGGAACCCTGGATCGGCCCCGAGGCAGACGAGAACAAAGGGTCATAGTAATCTTGTACGTCTTCGAGGGTGACAGAAGAAGGGCATCCATGCTGTTTCATCAGCAACTCATGGGCTAGAACCCTTGGGCCCAAACGGTACAGTCGCTGATGCTGCTTGAATATTTCACGTCTTCTGGCATTTCGATTCATGTTCTCACAGCGATGAACAAAACGATCGGACTCGTTGCTACGTTGATTCCGCTGCTGCCGCCTCTGTACGCCAAAATGTCTATATAACTTTTCCAAGTCGTCCATCTCTAAAGGAGCCTGGCTGATGTTGTGGCTCAGAGCGTCATCAACAATGCCTGCCGCTGCCAATTCTCTCCGGACATCAGAAGGAGTTATTGATATCTGAGTCAAAACTGGAGATGGAGGGCGGGAAACTGCCTGAGAGTAGTTAGAAGAGGCAGCGGCGAGGCATTCCCGCAGGATGAACTTATATTTCTGTTGATGACGCATCATCCGAATAGCCATCAATGACCGACTTGGAAAGCGTTGGGCGAGCTCCTGATTAATAAACGGATGATGTAGCAGCTCTTTTTCAAGAAGGGCCAAGGCCCTCATTTCCGTTTCCGTCCATCGTCCGTAAGATAAGCAAGCCGTACCACTAGTCGACTGCACGCCAGCATCATCGGTTGGGTCTTGAGAGACCTGAAACGTCGTCGGGGCGGCATTCATGCCCACCGATGTCGGCCCAGGAGGCACCCAGCCCACCGACGGCCCCGACGCCCGATCGCTCACCAACGCACCCGGAGCAACCCCGGCCGGCCTACCCACATGGTAGGACATGGCATCGTCCTCGTGACCTGCCTGATTGAAAACTCCAATCAGTAGATAATGCGGAGGGGGAGTCAATCCCTCTGTCATAGCCAGGGCCTCCGCTAAAGCAGATATGTCATGTTCTGGAGTGGGACTATTAGGAGCTCTCGGCTCCTTGACTACTGCAACAATTTCATCGGCCAACCGAGAAATGTCCGTGTCTGAACCAGGTGTGAGCCCACTCCGGCCCTGCTGAAGATCGTTTGTAGTCATGGTCACAGTCGAAGAATGAGGAGAGGCGTCATGGAGAGTATTGGCCACAAGGTGGCTAGGGGCCGTCGAAGCGATCACGACGCCAGAGCCGCCAGCAGGCACGGAACCCCCCCCCCCCCGCCGGCACCAGCTGGCGCAGAGGCCCCCCGTCCATCAGTAGCTCGACGTTTGCACTTTGAATAGTGTGAGGACATCACCTTGCTTGAAGAAGAGGTCTTACTGTCACAGATGTCACATTTCCACACTAGGGAAAGATGGTGGGTCCCATAGTGCAGCTCCAGTTTAGGTCGTGAAGTTTCCGTCTTGTTGCATCGCTGACAAATAAGGTCTTGTGGAGGGTAATTCACAACCCATTGTTCCATGATGCAGTCACACAACGCAGAAGTTCCTCCAGAAGGACTAACACCGGGGGAGCGTGATACTCCCTGTCACGAACAGAGAGCTTAATAAAGCACACAGAAAAACTGAAAAATTCGCTCACACCCAGGCCAAAGGCCTCGTGCGGTCCATTAGCCGGCTGCTGCTGCCGTTACTAGGGGGCGCCACGTGGAGGCTGGACCGCACTGTGGCTCAGTTACTGACACCTAAAGCAAGCTCCAATGCACAATTGCTCGAAAAATCGCACAGCACAAAAAATAACTGAGCCACACACCCCAATACTGTGTGAAAGAACACAGTATTTTCCCCTGCCGTTACTCCATACTTTGTTAGTTGGTGCCTCAGATGCACGATCCTAATGTGTGAGAAAGCGTCGAATGGCGTTTATTTGGCTAAAACACAATTTTCTCCTGTGAAAAAGGGGTAAAATAAATAAAAGACCTGGTTCAGGCGCTGCAGCCCCGCGAGCGCAAAGCGCCGCGTAGCATATGGACTTTAGACCCCTGACAAAGGTCCAAAGCAATAAAGCTGAAGTGGGGTTTCCAACACATGCGAACAAAACGCTACTGACAGGTCAGGAACTAATTAAAGTGGCGAGACGTCACACTCTTTCGTTGAAACGATTTATACAAATAAGGCTTCCCACCAGGCTCCTAGCGGCCAACCATGCTGTATCCGACTTGGAGTCGGCGTTTTGGAGTTGGCGACTTGGAGTTGGACAGTCGGCGCAAACTCTGGTGGAAGGGCATGTCATGCCCCTAGCGCCAAACGCCATTCCAGCTATCTTTACATTACTGTCGGGGAACAATGCTGCCAGAGCCTGGTACTTACTGACTTTTTCCGCATTCTTCTTTTCAAGATTAGCCACGGACGAGTCCCAGGCAATGGCAGCATCCAGAATCACGGCGTCATTCCCCTGCTGGAGGACCACATCTGCCTTCAGTCTGGTGCCCTCAACAGTGAACACCTTTTCCCTGGTTACGTTGATTCCCGGGTTGTGTTGGGCCGTCAGACGGCAGAGCTGTTTGGCAATAAAATTGTGGCGCTCGACCCTAGGGCCATGAATCCTCTCACAGTATTGCAAGATATGACACGCCGTCTGCTCGGCCTCCACAGTGCTGACACAGGCGCGCAGCAGGGTTGGCAGCATGTTTATTGTACAAGGACCTGGTAGGGTATAGGTCGGCCCGGAGCCTGAGTCCACGAATTTTATCTCCTTCCTTGATAAATCGATTGTCGGAGTACAACCGCCTGTTGCCTAATGGATCGTTTTGAAAGGCAAACAAGCCCTTCTTAACAAACTGCTCCTTGATACTTAGGATCCACTGGGTGCGGGCCACTTTAAGGACAGATTCTACATCGCCAACCGACGTGAGGCCCTCGGGAACCCTGAGGAACTGGCATAACTTGGCCTTATGCCCTTGGAGGTAAGCATTGAATACACCATCAACAAAGGCGTTGCAGCCTCGCAAGTGCCTTTAACTGCAGCGATGGTGCCGTCCACTGCAGAGGCAAAAGGCCGAGGCCACCCTCCTTATGCGGCAACCACAGTAGGGCATTCGGGTAGGAGCTGGGAAGATGACAGTTTCGCTTGATGAACAACCTGTTGTTCTTGTCAGCCTTTTCGCTGAGGCGTATCACATCTAAGGTGTTAGAGAGTGTGTACAGTCTTCTCGAGACCACTAGCTCCTTATAACAGCGGACCCGCTGCAGAGGCTTGAGGGATGCTCCTGTAATAATCTTGGTGGCAGCGTCTGTCATGGCATCGTGGTCTGTTGGACCTTTGTTGACATACATATTGAGACCGAGGTAACGAATAGGCGTACCAGCATCATGTGGATGTATCCAGTGGCCCATAACTTGTATCGACGGGATCTTGTAATCAAACCAATCCTTCATACTGTCCCATGACCACCCGAAATACTGGGTCTTGCCTGGGTTTAATTCAAGGCCAACCCGCTGCAGGTACTCCTCAGTCAAACGAATTAGCCTTTGCAGAGCATTATAATTTTCCGACACCAACACCAGATCGTCCGCGAAGGCGATAGCAGCCATGGAGGAGTCCTCGAGGTAGAAGCACAACCCACTTTCGTTCAGGAGACTTAAGAGGGGATCAAGAATGCAGTTGAACAGGTAGGGTGAGAACGGGTCTCCCTGCTTGATCCCCCTTCGGACGCACACAGGAATATCGTCTCCTTCTCCGTTGAGCTGGAAGGTCGTAACTGTAGATGTGTACGTCTCTTCCACCGGGGATATGTACATTGCAGGCACCCCTCGGCCGCTAAGGGAAGCGAAGATGGCGTGGTGACTAAGCGTGTCAAACGCTTTCCTGATGTCCAGGCTAGCAGCGTATAAATGTCTGTGACTGGATTTAGCGATCTTCATCAATCCTTGTAAGAGCAGCAGATTGGAGCTTGTACTCTTATCATCTTCGAAGCCGCTCTGGAAGTCGTGGAACTTGTTACACTTAGAGAAGCGTTCCAGCAGCAGCCTCGAAAATAATTTGAGGAGGACCAAGGATACTGTGATAGGCCTTAGATCAGAGGGGCCTTGGGGGACGACTTTCTTGGGTACGGAGACCGTACGAGACCTTTTTAACTCTGGCAGGATGGCTTGAAACTTCATGATGTTGTTCATCATCTGTGTGAGGACCACTAGAGGTGTCTTGCACAACATTACTACGTTGACTCCATCCGGCCCATGCGCGGAGCTTCTTGCAGCCGTCTAAGCCCCTCCTGCACCTCGTCGGTGGAGAAGCTTCTCACAGGAACGTGAGTCTTGTTCGGCACCTCGCGTACAGTGATATCAATCTTAGAAGGTGTAGAAAACATATCAGCCGTGTACGTCCTTCAGGGTGACGCCATCACCCTTCACCATCTCTTGATGCAACAGGACTTTTGACCCCTTGGAGTAGAGACGCTGATGTTCTGAAACCTCATTCTTTTACGCTTTCTTTTAGTTCTTGGGGTCCTCGGCACATCCCTCTTATTCCTTCTCTTGGCGACTCGGAGGTCATGTTGTTCAGGACAGTATAGCTGGTAGATGTCCAGGATATCGGAGTATTGCACAGGAAAATCGCGCAGACGACATGCAAGAGCCTCGTCCAAACCACAACGGGTTAGGTCCTCCACGCCGAGCTCCAGCACTTGCACCTCTTCTTCGCATACTTGCATGGTGGTAGGTTGATTAGCGACCGCACCGCTTCGCAGCCCTCGGACCTCAGCGAGAATGGTCCTATACTTCTGAAGGTGGCGGATGACACGAATGCTTGCAAGGGAGCGTGTGGGATACCTTTACCACAACTCGTGATTAATAAACGGATGGCGCCCAATGTCAAGTTCCAGGGTGGCCAGCAACTTCATATCAGAAGTGGTCCACCTACCATACGATACCGAAGCCCGGGCAGACCCCCCCCCCCCACCGGCGCGACCGGAGTCTGAAGCCACCGCCGCGGGCACCAGAACCGCAGTACCCCCAACAACGCTGGCAACCGCACCACTATTCAACAGTGAACCTGTGCCAGCAAGAACACGTGGGCCCTCCAGACAAGAGGAAGACTGACTATGCTCAGTAGCTGTGGCATTCAAATACGGTTCCGCAGCCTGTACTTGGTTGCTTTCTCGCTGTGCAACAATGGTGGGTCTACCCACCGCAACCGCCAAGGCTTCTGCCAGTTGAGATATATCATAATCAGAATCCCCGTCGGAATTCATAGACGTTCTGGGGATACAAGTCCCCGAGGTGCCCATAGACGCCGTAGGTGCATATGAAGACTCCTCGCCAGACTGCTGCGGAGGCCCCACGGTCCCATCCAGACGGAGCAACCACCCACCGACCCCGCCGAGGAAGGGCCCGCCAGTGCACCCGCCACCGCAGGCAGGGGACCATCCCTCCTTCCAGTTGCCCGTCGACACTTAGTGTAGTGCGATGATAATACCTTACTAGATTTGGCAGTTTTGGTACGACACATCCCACACCTCCACAGAATAGTAGAGTGTTACAAATAGTGGGTCTCAAACTTAGGTCTAGAGGATGCCCAAAATTGACAAAGGTGACAACCTAGTTCCTCAGGAGGGTAATCCAGGGTCCACTCCATAATGTTTAAAAGATGAGATCTCACCACAAGTGACTAAAAGCGTGGAACTCCCTGCGAAATTAGCAGGGGTTCTAAAAAATAGAACTCAAACAAATTTTTGCTTCTAGTAACGGCAAAGCGCCGTTGTGCGGTCCTGTTCGCCGGTTGTTGTAAACCGTTGCCCGGGGGGGGGGGGGGCGCCACGGGGAGGCCGGACCGCACTGTGGCTCAGCTACGCACACTCAAGAAGATCCAAAGGAAAACTCTTCACTTGCCTGAACACAACAGAAGATAAACTGAGCCACTCCCCCCAAAGAAAGAACACAGTTTTTTCCCCTGCCGTTACCCCATACTTTGCGAGTTTGTGCCTCAGTGCACGATCCTAATGTGGGAGAAAGCATCGAATGTGTAGAATGGCGTTTATTTGGCTACCGAAAGAACACAGTATTTTCCCGTGCCGTTACCCCATACTTTGTGAGTTTGTGCCTCAGACACAATCCTCATGTGGGAGAAAAGTGTCGAATGACTAGAATAGCGCTTATTTGGCTAAAACTACAACGTCCCCCGCAAAAGGGGGTTAAAAAACGGACTAAGCCCAGGATTGCGTGCCATGCGATACCCGTAGGGCAACGCAGTGGCACCCAGATCCCGTTCTTGAGGTCCAGGTCAAAAGAATAAGAAATCGAGAACTACTACAACCCAGGCTAATCTAGTTAAAGTAATAATAATAACCGCCAGGAACCCGCGATGACGACAAAAGAAGAACAGAGCCGCTATATCATGCGCACGAAGCGACTCAAACAGATGAGGCTCCCGAGAAGTGTCCTGGAGGCCAGCCACGCCACGTCAGCCCTTGTAAAGCCGAGAGCCTCGCATACCCTTCGAGTTGAGGAACAGGTTAGCCCCTTCGCGCCGAAAACAAGGCCGGGGACCGTAACTGTCTTGCCTGGGAAGCATTGACTCATTGGTTCGTATTTCGCGACTTTTTCCTTAAACTTCTTCTCAAGGGTTGAAACCGCATTGTCCCATGTGATAGCGACATCGACTATCATAACTTCATCCTTGTCATGGATGATGATGTCCGGCTTTAACCAGAGACCCTGAGTCGAAAATACTAGTTATTGCACCACCTTGGCGTGAGGATTGTACTTTCTCGTCAGCCTGACCACTTGATCACAGATATAATTGTGTCGTTCGACGCGCGGGCCATGAACTGGCTCACAAAACTGCAGAATGTGCGCAGGAGTTTCTTCGGACTCGTGGCAGTGGTGACAGAGCCTGTCCTTGGGATCCATTGCGTGCTTATTATACACGGCCTTACAGGAATAAATTCCCGTCCGCAAACGCAGTGCTCTAATGCGATCACCATCTTTGAGGTGTCTGGCCTTCGCATGGAGCCACTTATTTGCCAGCTGATCGTTCATATGGGCAAATGAGGATTTTTGCTCATAACCACTGATCATCTCGCTGATCACCCCGAGGGAGTTAGCCAGCGTGTATAGTCTTCTCTGAACGACAAGCTCTTTGTAGCACCGTAGTCTCTGGAACGGCTTGAGGGATGCATCAAGTATCACTTTCTTGATTTCCTCCGCTCTTTCGTCGATCATCGAGGGTCCACTGTGGACGTGGATCCTGAGTCCCAAATAGGTAAGGGGTTGCTCCCTCGCCACTGGTAGAATAGTACATCCATCCACTACTATAAAGGCTACACTATAGCCGAACCACCCACGTTCCGAAGACCACTTCCATCCAAAGTACTGTGTTTTCGAGGGATTAAGCTGAAGCTGGACCTGCTTGAGTTAACGTTTCGTTATGTTGATCAGTTCCTGTAGAGCCTCGTGATTATCGGAGAATAGCAGAAGATCATCGGCGAATCCCATCCCCGCTGCTGTTGTGGTGTCTACATGAAAACCAAGTCCTGAGTCATTGAGCTCATGGAGAAGAGGGTCAATAATGCTCTTGAATAAGTAGGGCGACAAGGGGTCGCCCTGCTTGATGCCTCTTTTCACTGGAATTTCTATATTGTCTGATGAGCCCTGGAGGTGGAAGGTGGTGGTGCAACCAGCATAAAGGTCTTTCAAGGTACTTGTATACTCCTCCATCAAGGAGCGGCCCCGAAGTGCCTCGAAGATGGCGTGGTGACTGACAAGGTCGAAGGCCTTTCGCAAATCAAGGCTGGCCACGTAAAGCGGTCTATGCTTCCTTTTTGCATACCTCATCAGTCCCTGTAACAGGAGGAGATTTGTGCCTGCAATCTTGTCGGCCTGGAATCCCTGCTGCAAATCGTGAAAGGCTGCAACGAATCTGCTCAAGCAACGAATCTGCTGCCGCAACGAATCTGCTCAAGAGGATCTTGCTGTATAATCTTAGCAGCATGGACGATATTGTTATCGGCCGAAATTCTGATGCCTTAGCCGGGTTCGCTTTCTTAGGCACGAATACCGTCTTCGATTTTTTCAGTTCAGGAGGTACCGATTTGAAAACTAGGAAGTTGTTGAAGATGCCGCAAAGAACATCTACTGGGATTTGCTTCAGCATATTCAGGGTAACACCATCAGGTCCAGGTGCGGAGTTCGAATCAGCAGAGCCTAAGCTTTGAAGGACCTCTTCCTCCGTTTTTTGATTTGATTTGATTCGGGTTTTATTGGCGCATCAGCTACAAAGGCCATAATGCGCCAAATACCACTGAAGACTAGTTAGTTAAAAGGTACGTGTGTAGGACTAAAATGTGAGTAACTGTGCATTAGTATTTAAAATCACAGATGCTTTAAAAACCCAGTATCCTTAAAAAACCTATATACGTTTTCAAAAGGAACAAAGCTGTCATCACCCAGCAGAAGCATTGGGTGGAGGGGCAAGAAGGTTCTATAAAAAGGAGCAAAATTATGTTGACGAAGATGTTGGTGCGCTGGACACGTGACGAGGATGTGAATGATTGAAAGCTGTTTCCCACAGTAGTTGCATTCCGGTGGGTCTTCTCCTCGAAGAAGATACCCATGCGTCAAGTATGTGTGTCCCAAACGAAGGCGAGAGGATAGCACTTCATATAGTCGACTGGACATACCAGGTGAACTGGAGCCTACATAGGGCTTGATACTGTGTAATTTATTATTGGTTTGCTGGTCCCAAGATGTCTGCCAGTCGTTATTGATGCATCTTTTTAGACATAGTTTGAGGTCTTGATATGGAATTTCGAAAGGGGATATGTCACTTGTTAGCGCAGCCGTAGCAGCATGATCAGGTCGATCATTGCCAGGTATCCCAACATGACTGGGTACCCAGCAGAAGAGTAGCTGATAGGCCCTATTAGCTATAGTGCTTGCCAGGCTCCTTGCACGAGCAACTACGAGGTTTTTAGTGGGGTGTATGTTACAAATAGCCTGCAGAGAACTGAGAGAATCTGTGTATATTACTGAGGATCTTATGTGATTTTGTAGGATGTAGTTGAGGGCTAAAATTATTCCATACACTTCAGCAGTAAAAATAGACATGGTGCTCTTTAGACGGTGTGAACGTGTAACTATTCCAGTAACCATAGCACATGAAACCCTGGTATTTGTTTTTGATCCATCAGTGTAGAATTCAATATGGCTGCCAAAGGTTCTCTTTAGGTGCTCGAATTCCTGTTTCAATACAATGCTTGGCGTATCACGTTTGTCGAATCTGGTCAGTGATTTATCACATTTTGGATAAGGTTGCCATGGTGAGATTTTTTTGCTGCACTCAAGGATCAATGAGTTATATTCTGAAAAGCCATAGTGCTCAATTTCCTGCGACATGCGCATACTAAATGGCAATACAGCTGAAGGTCTGTTCAAAAAGAGTTGTTTATATTGTGTCTCTCTTATAGCAGGGATTGCCGGGTTTTGTGGTAACCTCTAATCCTTAATGCATATGACGTACTCAGGTAGAACCGCCGTCTTTCGAGAGACCACTCATTGGCTTCTACGTAAAGACTCTCGACTGGCGAGGTCCGGAATGCTCCAAGTACCAGGCGCAGTCCCAGGTGATGTACAGGGTCCAACATTTTCAGAGTAGAAGGCCGTGCTGACCCATACACCACACAACCGTAATCAAGTTTTGAAAGGACAGTGGAGACATAGATCCGGTGTAATGTATCGTGATCTGCGCCCCATGATCGGTGTGAGAGTACCTTTAAAATGTTCATAGACTTAATGCATTTTTTCTTGAGAGTTTTCAGGTGAGCCGAGAAAGACAGTTTTTCGTCGAAAATAAGACCGAGGAATTTGTGTTCAGGTTTCACGCTTATACTTTGGTTGCACATAGAAAGGGTGGGCTCTGGGAACATTCCCCGAACCTTCGAGAAACGAACACAAACTGTCTTGTCGGCAGAGAATTTGAAGCCATTTTCCTGAGACCATCTAACCAGCTTATTTATTGTTAGCTGTAGCTGACGTTCGCACACCGATAGGTTAGAGGAGCAATAAGAACTCTGAACATCGTCGACGTACAATGAATACTTGATTGTTGTAGGGATAACACTTGCTATAGAGTTCATTTTTACGATGAAAAGGGTCACGCTAAGTACTGACCCCTGCGGGACACCATTTTCCTGGATGAATGGACGAGATAGTGTTGTCCCAACTTGTACCCTGAAAGTTCTCCCCTGTAGGAAATTGGTAATACATTGGAACATTCTGCCACGTATACCAAGTGCATGCAAGTCTCGAAGGATACCATATCGCCATGCTGTATCGTATGCCTTCTCTAGATCGAAGAAAACAGACATACAGTGCTGTTTCCTGACGAAGGCTTCTCTAATGGTAGTCTCGAAACGCAAAAGTTGGTCGACTGTTGAGCACGCAGCTCTAAAGCCACACTGATATTTATCTAAACAATTATTTTCTTCTAGAAAATACATAAGACGGTTATTGACCATGCGCTCAAAGGTCTTCCCCAGACAACTTGTCAGCGCTATGGGTCGGTAACCGCATGGGTGCGAGGGATCTTTCCCTGGCTTCAGCAGTGGAACTATGGTTGCATCCTTCCAGCCAGAAGGGAGAGCACCTTCTCGCCAGATAAAATTAAATAAATCCAGGAGAGACTTTAATGAAGTTAAAGACAGATGTTTAAGCATGGAGTACACTATGCGATCAGGTCCAGGTGCCGAGTTTTTAGGGGATGACAGAGCCCTTTGTAGCTCCGCCATTGAAAAAGGTGAGTTGTAACCACACTTCTCATCTGACCCACTGTCAATTGCTTGCCTTTCAGCAGATGATTTAATTTTTAGGAAATCTCTGCTGTAATGCGATGAACTTGACACTTGTTGGAAATGTTCCCCGAGGGCATTGGCCTGCTCCTCCATACTTTGACACACTGTACCATTTATTTCTAACAATGGTACACAGAAGCTTGTATAGTCGCCCTCTATTTTCTTTAGTCTGTCCCATATTATTTTTGATGGAGTTGTAGCATTTAAGGATGATACGAAGTTTCTCCAAGATTCTTTCTTTGCTTGCTTTCGTGTCCAACGTGCTTTTGCTCTAGCTTTCCTGAAAGCAATTAGGTTTGTTGTAGTGGGGTGCCGTCGAAAGACACCCCACGCCCGGTTTTGTTCTTTGCGTGTGCTTCCACAATCGCTCGTCCACCAAGGCTTGGAGCGCTTGGGGAGTCGGCCAGATGTTTGTGGAATGGACTGTTCAGCGGCATTTATAATTGTATGAGTGATCAACTTATTTGCCTCCTCAACATTTAAACCCTGAAAAGCAGAAGATGGGAAACTGGCTTCTCTTTCAAATATTTCCCAATTTGCCTCTTGTAATTTCCACCGTGGTGGACGTGTTCTTATGTTGTTAGTGTGACCACGAAATTTAATAATGAGCGGAAAATGGTCGCTACCTCGGGGATTCTGTTCGACTGTCCAGTCAAGAAACTGGAAAATAGATGGGCTGCATAGTGAAATGTCTATGCAAGAAAAATTTTGTGTTGAAGAGTTCACATATGTAGGTAGCCCAGTATTCAGAAGACAAAGTGACCCCGAAAGGAGGACCCTCTCCAACATTTTCCCCCGTGCATCTAGTTTTGAACTTCCCCACAAAGGATTGTGGGCATTCAGGTCACCTAAAATCATAAACGGCTGGGGGAGTTGATTGCATAAGTCTTCGAAATCTCGTTGCTCTATTACCACTGATGGCGGCAGGTACAGTGAACAAACCGTGAAAGTCCTGTCGAGGCATACTTCGACTGCTACTGCCTCCAAGTCTGTAACGAGTGGAAAATGTTTTGCAGGTATGCACTGTGGAAGGACTACAGCCACACCACCAGATGCACGTGCGCTGTCTGTGCGGTCCTTCCTGAAAATATTATGTCGGCGGAAAGGGTTTAGGTATTCTTCGTGTAGGTATGTCTCTAGTAGGCAGAAACAGACGGCTGTGTACTTTTCAAAAAGATCGTGTACATCATCAATGTTGCTGTAGAGGCCTCGACTGTTCCACTGAAGGAAAACCTGTCCCATAATTAGAATGGAAATAAGGAAGAGCGAAGGGACTCTGCACATTGTGTGTTAAGGGGGTATGACCCTTGGCGGGGGAAGCCTCTGTTTCTCCTTCGACTTGCCTCTACCGCGACCTCCGTGCTTTTCTCTTTGCTCCTTCCCTTGAGAAGGAGCTCTCTGGTCTAGAGTACTTGAAAGACTTGACGACGATTTCTGCGACATGCAGTCATCGTCGTCAAGCTCCATTGAGTGTGTGGCAGCCTGGGATGAGCTCCCAGTGAGCCCATCCCAAACTGAAAACGCACCATCAACCTCCGTAGAGATTGTGGCGGGAGCCGGCGGAGGTGAACTCTCCGCAGACTTTTCTTGTGTTTGGGGAGTGTGGAGTGGAGGCCCACAAGTTTGGGTCCCCACAGATACTCTGAGCGATGCCACTCCCCGGCGCACCGCTTCAGAGAAAGATCCTTTTTTCTGAAACTCCAGTTGCGTTTTCGCTGCTTTGTAGGTGAGCTGCTGTACAGTCTTAATTTTCAAGATTTCTTTTTCATCGCTAAAACGTGGGCAGCTTCTTGAATAGGATGGGTGGTTGCCTTCGCAGTTGACACAACGGAAAGTGTTCTTACATGACTCTGGAGTATGGTCATTGCCGTCACCTGCGCACTTGGGGCATATCAGGCGTCCACGGCACACTTGCGAATGATGGCCAAATCTCTGGCACTTGAAACATCGACGTGGGTTGGGTATGTAAGGTCGGACGTGACAGTTTACATACCCAGCCTTTATTTCTGTGGGGAGTGTGTGCAACTGGAAAGATAATATGACGTGCCTCGTAGGTGTTTCCTTGTTGTCCCTGCGGATGGATATTCGCTTGGCACTGATCACCCCTTGGTCTTTTAAACCCTCCTCGATCTCTGTCTCGGAGCACTGCAGTAGCTCCTCACAAGAGATAACACCTCTGACAGTGTTGAGCGTGCGGTGCGCAGTCACTAAGACTGGAATATCACCAATTTGCTTTAGCGACGACAGTGCTGAGCTCTGTTGCCGGTTCTGTACCTCAATGTGGATGTCACCAGTTCTCAATTTTTTTGCATTGTATGCTTTACCAATGACTTGTTCAAGAGTTTTAGCAACGAGGAACGGAGATATACTAGCTAGTGCTTTTGACTGATCCTCAGCCTGAAGGATGAGAATCTTCGGGAACCATGGTTCTGCAGTGGAGTTGAAGAACTGCAACGTTTGAACTTCGGTGCGGTGCCTTTTGTGGCGCCGATCAGGGTTTTTTGAGTGAGTGCTATCCATAAAGTGGAGGAAGTGATTCGGTGCAGAAGTGTGTGACCCACCATGGAGCCCAACGAGGGAACGTGTCCCACACGTTAACACTGCCTCTGCACTATACCCGAGTGCAGTTTTCTAAAGGAAGAAGTACTGCCCAAGGTTGACCCTTGCCGCCAAAGAAGGTGAAAAAGGAAAGAGAGGGGTTGAAGGAGTAGAGAAAGAGAAAGCATTGAAAAGGGGGATGGCGACTAGCTGAATAGTCCTGGCCGGGCCTTCCAGGATCACCCGTCTATGGGAAGCAGGGGCAAAGCGGTGTGTTGCTTTCCCGGAGGGGCCCCGAAGGGTCCTAAACAACCTCCGGGTCCACTCAACCGCCAGGATCCTCCTTTCCCCAGACACGGGAAAGCCACGCACAGCTATACGTGGGGGTCTCCCTCCTGCGGCGACCCAACCGTGAGTGCAGGAGGGGGCTACTGCGGCTGCTGCCGGGCGATGGGGGCGCCAAGTTCCCGACGCCGGGTCTTCCTCCGTTATCAGTCGCATCTCCACGTCTAAAAGATTAGGCAAAGGAGGCACCTTGACAGCTGTAGCCGAAGGGGAGGACATCGCTATGTCGCATTCATCATAGAGGGCCCGCAGGTCTGCCGTAGTATCCTCCTTAGCAATCATCAGCTCGTGGTGGAGTACCCTAGGGCCCTTGCCATAGACCCTCTGATGTTCTTTGAATCGTTGCCGCCTTCTCTCCCTCGCATTTCAGGGAGGTCTAAGCCTCGGTCTGTCCAGATTCCTTCTCTTTGAACTCCGAGTTTGGACGTTGAAGATTTCCTGAATGTCTCTCTTCATTATGGGGCCACTCTTCATACGTCTCTTTAGGTCGTCCGCTAACCGGGAGCCATCTATCACTCGCTGCATCTCATCCTCTATTGAATGCACGCCCTGTATGGAATCACCTCTTAGTAACCATCTACACCATGAGCTGGATGTGGAGGCGCCCTCGATGTCTCTCGAAGATTCTGCAGGATACGCCTGTACCTCTTTGAGTGGCACACCATTCTGATGCTCTGACCGGGTTGGGTAGGCCTCATAGAGTTTCATATTCATAAAAGGGTGGTCGCCCTTTGTGATCTCCAACCGAGCCAATAGATGCAGTTCTGACTCTGTTCATCTGCCGAATGAGATCATAGGTGGAGGAGGCACGCCCCCGGGGGGCGACGGGACACCGGGCGAACCCGGCCCCGTCTCCGAATTCCCATGAGGCGCCAGGCCAGTGGCCTGCAGATCATCAAGCTCTCGAGACAGTTCCTGTCTACCCTCAGTTGAGGCCGAGCCGTGAACACCAGTTTCCTGGGGAGCACCTTCTGATAGATCGCCTGGTGCCACGCGTGGCACGTAACGCTCTCGCATAACCATTCCGGCAGGAGGAGTAAGGTTCTCCTCAGCGAGCAGACCAGCCAAAGCTGAAGTCTCGGAGGAAGTCTCTGAAACAATCTGACCCAAAGGGCCAGGGCTCCCCATCATTGTCGCTTCACTTGGGTCATCTCCGCTCTGGGGGCCAGCGACCGGGTCGAGCACACCCGGCCCCCCGCCGCCCCCCGCAGGCGCATCCCCTCCAGCAGATCTCTCATCAGCCTCCATAGCATCAGTCTCTATAACATGGCCACTTGCCTGGCCAATCTCTTGGGCACCTCCGTCGATAGAGGGCGTGATTGGTGTCACCTCCGGTGTCGTTCTTACAGGACCTTCATGTTGATTTGAAGCCAGTGGCTGAGAAGTACTTGAAGAGTGAAGTCTTTGAGCAGCCATCTTCTTTTTGCACTTGGTGTGATGAGAAGACATACTCGTGCATGCATACAGTATCTTCACCATGCATACAGCGCATCTCCGTGACATCCTCTTCTTGTTTCCGAAGTAATGGCATTCAAACTTGGCTCGGGATGTAAGTCTTTCATTGCATAGGTGACAAATAAGCCCAGCAGGCGGATAAGTGACTTTGTAGTCGTCCATCTTTTGCGGATCCTGGCGAACAGGTAAGAGCGTTGGAAGCACGGCGCTTAGCTCGGCTCCCTAAAAAACACAACAGCAAAACACAATTTGCACTCCAACCACGGCTTATGCCGTGGGCGGTCCGTTTGCCGGCTGCCGTTAGCCGTTGCCCGGGGGGCGCCGCGAGGAAGCCGGACCGCCCGTGGTTCAGCTAGAAAAGCAGCGTCACGTATCTGGGCACTCAAAATATTCGCACAGCAAAGACCAGAAACGTAGCTGAACCACACTCCCCAATGGCGAAAGGACACAGTATTTCCCCCTGCCGTTACCCCATACGTTGTGAATTTGTGCCTCAGACGCACCATCCTAATGTGGGAGAAAAGTGTCGAATGGCTAGAATGGCGTTTATTTGGCTAAAACTTAAATTCCCCCACAAGGGGTTTAAAAACCAAGTCGGGGCTCTGCAGACCTCGCCGCGCGGAGCGGAGCGAGTTCGGTGGTCGCAGACCCAAACTTGGGGTTAAGACCATAAGAAAATATATGCATAAAATATGCACCATGCATAATAAGAATATACCAGGTGAAAACACTGCCCAACAACGGCTAAAACGAGTGGAGTGAGTAAGTTGCCTCACACAAACACAAAGAGGAGCCCCGAACTACCGAGCGATCCCACGGGAACTCCCACCTCGCCCTCTGACAAAACCAGCAGGGAAGACAGCCTAAGGTGACTGCTATGTAATGTGCCAAGAAGATAAATATGGTAGTATTTGCTACAACATGCGAGGGGAACCTCAAAAAGCACCAGTATTTGCTGAAAACAGCAAATCGAGTGAAACTTCCGGGGAAAAACTCAACAGACGGCCGACCCAGCTACACCTTCCGAACAAAACGACTTAGGCAGATTAAACTTCCAACCAGGGACCTGGCAGCCAGCGACGACACATCGGATTTAGAGAATCCGAGTTCCTCACATAATTTTCGCGTTGACTGGCAAACCAGTCCCCTGGCACCAAGGACCACCCCGGCCGCTCTAAATTTCCTTCCCGGAAACAACTCTGCCAGACAGGAATATTTGGCTGATTTTTCACTGGCCTTCTTCTCAAGATTTTGAACAGACGAATCCCATGCGATTGCCACATCCGCCACCACCACCGCATGCCCCCTGTCTAAAACAAGTTCTGGTTTGAGCCGGACGCCAGCAACCGAATAGACCTTCTCCGCCGAAACAATGGTAGCTGGAGAGTACTTTGAGACAAGTCTATGGAATTGCTAAGCAATAAAATTGTGGCGCTCGACTTTGGGGCCATGAACCCTTTCACAGTACTGGAGGATGTGGCACGCAGTTTCTTCGGCCTCGTGACAGTGATGTACAGAGTCTGGTTGAAGGGCCCCTAGCATGCTTGTTAAAAAGAGAGCGTGTAGGATACACATCTGCTCTAAGTCGTAGGGCTTTAATTTTGTCGCCCTTCTTCATATACCCGCAGTCTGGGTGCAGCCACCTCTTCCCCAAAATATCTTTCTCAAAGGCAAATAAATCTTTCTTGACATACGAGCTTTTTTTCTCACTAAACCACTTTCTCCTACTATCATTCAGGGCCAGCTCAAGCTCCTTACCATGCACAATTCTATCGTGAACGCCAAGTACTCAGGACAGACGCGAGGCGTAACCTTCCAGCACCTCGTTGAAAATTTCATCAACAAAGGAATTCCCGAGGCGCCGCAGTCGACCCAACGACTTTAACTGGACTGCTGGCGCTGTCCACAGTATTGGCAAAAGACCCAGACCCCCACCTTTATAGGGCAACCAAAGCAGGATGTTAGGGAAGGACCCTGGGAAGTGCAGTATCTTTTTAACAAAGGACCTGTGCCACTTATCAACTTTCTGAGACTGTGCCAGAACAGCCAAGGAGTTGGTCAGGAGGTACAACTGTCTCGATAAAATAAGGTCTTTGTAACACCTCACCTTCTGTGATGGCTTCAACGCAGCCTTGGCTATTAGACGGGCAACAGAGTCACTGTACTTGTCTTCTAAAAGGGGTCCACGACTAACAGACAGGGAGACCCTGAGGTACCGTACAACACCACCTCTGCCCAATGCGTCCACCCGGGCTCCAGGAACCTCCACGGGTGGCGCGCTTTAATCAAACCAGCCGGATTCGCTGTTCCATCGCCAACCGAAATACTGGGTTTTCTTTGGGCTTAGCGCAAGGCCAACAGATCCCATATATATTGCTCGACCATGTGCAATAACTTCGTCAAAGCAGCATGGTTCTCCGAAAACACCAGCAAATCGTCGGCGAATGCCACGGAAGCAGCCGAAGCTGCACCGGCATGGTATCCGAACTGTTAGTTGTTAAGTTGGGCGAGCAGAGGGTCCAGTACACAATTGAAAAGGAAAGGCCACAAGGGGTCACCCTGCTTAATCCCCTGCCGTACAGCGACTCTCGCACCGTCGGTCCTGCCATTCAAGTGGAAGGTGGTAGTGTTACCTGTGTACAATTTTCTGACCAACTCCTGGAACATCCTCGGCACGTCCTTGCCCTCAAGAGCTGCAAAGATAGCATTATGACTCAAAGTGTCAAAAGCCTTCCTAACATCCAAGCTTGCAACATATAGGGGCTTATGAGTCCTCTTGGAATGGAGCATGATGCCCTGAAGTAGCAGGAGACTGGAACTTGTGCTACGACCACTTTCAAAGCCACTTTGAAGATCATGGAAACGGTTCTCAGCCGAAAGGCGGGACAACAAAATCTTCGAAAACAATCTAAGGACCAATGGATATATTGTAATGGGCCTGAAGCCAGCAGCTGACTCAGGCTTTGGAACCTTAGGTATGAAGATTGTTCGTGAATGCTTGAGCTCAGGTGGGACCGCAATAAACTTCATGAAATTATTCAAAACACGAGCAAGGACGACCAGAGGAACCCACTTAAGCAATTCAACTGTCATTCCATCAGGACCAGGAGACGTACCCAACTTAAACGAGCTCAATGCACTTCGGAATCAGCTATAGAGCCGAAATATGCCCTAACCCTGCTACGAGACGTAGGCACAGAGACGCCAGTCTTAGAAGGAGAGGAGAAAAGTGGATCATATACAGAGTGAACATCAGCTAGCGATACAGGGGAACTAACCCCCTCAGCCTGGAGCTGGTGAACAAGGACCTTCGGCCCTATCCTATAGAGCCGCTGATGTTCACGGTATCTCTCTCTCCTTTTAGCTGACTTCGTACTAAGCAGGGACTTTTTAGTTGGGTTACTTCGTGCATGCCTTGGGTGGGGGATAGCACCGAAAACTCGGTAAATCTCCTCTAGATCTCGATATTGTAATGGCCCAGACAAAATTCTCACTGCAAGGTCCCCCTGCAGCCCTGCCTTCTCCAGGTCCTCCACACTGAGCTCAATCATCTCGCCTTCAGACCTCGGACTTTGTTCCGTCACACTTTCCACTGTTCCACACACTGTTCTTGATTTGATGTAATATGCAACTGTTTGTATTTAGCTGAACGAGCAGCCGCCAGAATCTGTTTGTATTTCTGTAAATGTCGAATACCCCTTATGCTCATGAGAGAGTGCGTGGGGTAACGCTTAGATAATTCTAAATTTATGAATGGGTGTTTACCCAACTCAAGCTCCAGTTCCGCTAAAAGATTCATTTCAGCCTTAGTCCATCGACCATAAGACACCACAGGCCCGGCCTGCTCCGCCGCCTCCAGAGGGCCCAGCCCCGCCACGGACGGACCCGACTCATCAGCACCGCAGTCCCCAGGTTCCTCAGAATGCCAAGGAGGCATACTATTACCTCGTTGCCATTCAATTGGCGCAGAGACTAGCGCTAGTGCAGTCTGGGCAAACAGGGGAGGGGGGGGGCAATATCCCTGTCCGCCAAAGCTCGAGCCAACTGGGACTCGTTATCAACACTCGTTGTCAAGGGGACGAACTCGTCAGCTACCTCCAAGCAGGGGCCAACTTCCGATCTCATTATTATCGGACTCAGAGATTTCTGCCCAGCTCTGCTCGATGCCTTCCCAGTGGGAGAGCACCTCTCGGCGTGTGAAGATGGAACCGGCATAGCCGGACTTGAAACTTTCCGCTTCCTGCTTTTGCCACCCCCAGCAGGAGAACAGTGGTCTGAAGTAGAACCAGGGACTGGAGTAGCCAAATTATCAGACCCGCCCAACGCGGCACAAGCCACCCCGGACACGCCAGAGCCACAGGGTCTGTCTGAGACTTAGGCTTACGCTTGCATTTCGTGTGGTGGGAAGATGTGGTTTTACTTGACTGTGATGTTTTAGCCAAGCACACCCCACATTTCCATACGAGCCTTATATTGTGTGTAAGATAGTGGCTCTCTAGTTTAGGTCTAGAACTGACGTGAAGATCGCAGTAGTGGCATATTAGGCTGTCATTTGGTGGATAGACGACGACCCATTCGCGGCTTGCCATCCTCGCATAAAAGAAACTCAACTCACACTCAGTGGAGCAGGTGTAGGCCCATAGTGGAAAGAACACAGTATTTTCCCCTGCCGTTACCCCATACTTTGTGAGTTTGTGCCTCATACGCACCATCCTAATGTGGGAGAAAAGTGTCAGGACGAACTAAAGAGACTTGTTAAAACGACTAAGGACTATAAGGCTTCCAATTAGGACGCGAGAGGACAGCCAAGCGAGGTCACTCCGAGAGAGCCCCAAGAACACAGTATTTTCCGCTGCCGTTGCCCCATACTTTGTGAGTCTGTGCCTCAGTGCACGATCCTATAATGTGGGAGAAAAGCGTCGAATGACTAGAATGGCGTTTATTTGGCTACCGAAAGAACACAGCATTTTCCCCTGCCGTTACCCCATGCTTTGTGAGTCTGTGCCTCAGTGCACGATCCTATAATGTGGGAGAAAAGCGTCGAATGACTAGAATGGCGTTTATTTGGCTACCGAAAGAACACAGTATTTTCCCCTGCCGTTACCCCATACTTTGTGAGTCTGTGCCTCAGTGCACGATCCTATAATGTGGGAGAAAAGCGTCGAATGACTAGAATGGCGTTTATTTGGCTACCGAAAGAACACAGTATTTTCCCCTGCCGTTACCCCATACTTTGCGAGTTTGTGCCTCAGTGCACGATCCTATTATGTGGGAGAAAAGCGTCGAATGGCTAGAATGGCGTTTATTTGGCTACCGAAAGAACACAGTATTTTCCCCTATCGTTACCCCATACTTTGTGAGTTTGTGCCTCAGTGCACGATCCTATAATGTGGGAGAAAAGCGTCGAATGACTAGAATGGCGTTTATTTGGCTACCGAAAGAACACAATATTTTCCCCTGCCGTTACCCCATACTTTGTGAGTTTGTGCCTCAGTGCACGATCCTATTATGTGGGAGAAAAGCGTCGAATGACTAGAATGGCGTTTATTTGGCTACCGAAAGAACACAGTATTTTCCCCTGCCGTTACCCCATACTTTGTGAGTTTGTGCCTCAGTGCACGATCCTATTATGTGGGAGAAAAGCGTCGAATGGCTAGAATGGCGTTTATTTGGCTACCGAAAGAACACAGTATTTTCCCCTGCCGTTACCCCATACTTTGCGAGTTTGTGCCTCAGTGCACGATCCTATTATGTGGGAGAAAAGCGTCGAATGACTAGAATGGCGTTTATTTGACTAAAACAATCTATGTCCCCTCGAAAGGGGTAAAAATAAAGGGAGAGGAAATGACCAAAAGTGGGGGTCCTTGGGCCCCGCCACGGGTACCGCAGCTAGTCAACAGACCATGGGGCCCAAGGCAGCCACTTTTATAAAATATAAAAGCCGGCATTCCAGTAAAAAAAGGGAACCAAACTCCCAACCAAGATGGTAAGGGTCATAAAAACACACACGTGCTCCAATTAAAACTCATCAGAAACTAAACGGCTTTGTTGAATCTGGTGAGACAGATTAGGCTGCCAATTAGAGTTTTAGCGGCAAGCCAGGCCACATCGCCTCTAGAAAATCCCAACTCGCGTAGTGCCCTTCGAGTGCTAGCGCACGTACCACCACGGGCTCCAAAAGTTAACCCGCACGCTGAAAAATGCCTACCCGGGAATGAAGCCGCTAAACAGGCATACTTACTCGCTTTAGCTTTATTCATGTCGGACAGAGTCGTGGAGGAGGCATCCCAGGCTATAGCAACATCGAGAACAATGACCTCGTCTCCCTTTGTAACTACGAGGTCGGGCTTTAGCCTGAGACCGGAGGTGGAAGTCATCAGTCTCTCCTCCACGACTGTTGCATCTGGAACGTGCTGCCGCAGCAGCCGAGCAATTTGCTTCGCCACGAAATTATGGCGCTCGAGTCGTGGCAGGTGGATGTGCTCGCATTCCTGTAAAATATGAAATGCTGTCTCCGGCTTTTGACCACAATGACGGCAATCTCGCGCCCCGGGGTCCCGAGCGTGTTTATTGGACAGAGTCCTGGTCGGGAAGAGATTAGTCCGTAGACGGAGGGCATTAATCCGGTCTCCATCCTCAATTAACCGGGAATCATAAGCCAGCCAGGAATTCCCTACTGGCTCCTTCCTGTGCGAAAAAAGGCCCTTGTTATCATAAGAATTCACTCTTCCGTCCCAGTACTCCCGCCGGGCCGCCAACAAAGCGACGTCCACATCGCGACGATCAGTGATACCGCTTGGGATCCCAAGGTGCGTGGCCAAACGTTCTATGTTATCTCGTAAGCCCCAAGACAGCAATCCATCCAAGAACGGATTCGCTAGGCGAGCCTGTAGAGGAGGTGGTGTCCCTCTACATGAGTCCTGACCGGCGATGATGGAATGTCCCAGCGGGCAGATGTGCGTGGCTACACGCTAGGACGGTGCCGGTAGAACTGCCGTGCCAGCGCCGTAGCGCGTGGCAGCAGAGGCACGCCTTCGTCATCACACACGGGCCGCCACATCACTCCCCCCCTCAGACGCGGAGCGGTGTGGAGCTGGCGGTTGAGATTCCGCGTCGATACAGGAAGAGGAGGAAGACGGGCGACACGCAGTACAGGGACGACTTGTTCAGAAATCGCAGTAGCGGCAGAATGGTTGGTGCAGGCAAGCGCTGACCGGGCGGGTTCCAGGGGCGGTGTGAGGGAGGTATGCCGAAGTAATTCAGAGAGGGGCGACAGAACCGCGACCGGTTCGTGAGCGCTGGGCTCGTAGTGTTGTCGCCAAGGAGACTGCGGGGAGGACCATCGTGAAGCACGGGGAGACCGGGAGTAAAACTCACTGTGGCCTCCGTGCGTGTCCCCGGTGGAATGTTGGTCCCGGAGCCTCTTGACCGCATCTGGACGAGCTGCCAGTGTTTTGTATGGAAGCCTGGTGGGAAGGCGAGGCGGGCAGGGTTCTTGGACCGCAAGCGTAGCAGATGCGGGTGGGGCGGTCGACAGCGGCGTACCGCGACCGGTACAGGAGCGTGATGCTCGGGAAGGTGCCGCTGGTGGAAGCCCGAGGAGTACCATCACGAAGCGTGTGGCGACGTGACGTGGAGTGTGGGACCATTGCGACGTGAGCTGGGTAGATGGGTACAACCACGGTGTTTCGCGGCCGGGCGTTGCGATGAGTGGAGCCACGTTGAGTTGACGTCGTCGCCTAGCGGTTCCTCGGTAGAACGTTGCACCGTACCTTCGGAGGTGACTTCAGAGGTGGGCTTGCAGGAATTTCGGATGGTATTGGGCCGAATTACGCCGAACATGGTGTTCATAGTTCGGGTCACCAAATCTAGAGGAGGTGGTGTCCCTCTACATGAGTCCTGACCGGCGATGATGGAATGTCCCAGCGGGCAGATGTGCGTGGCCACACGCTGGGACGGTGCCGGTAGAACTGCCGTGCCGGTAGAACTGCCGTGCCAGCGCCGTAGCGCGTGGCAGCAGAGGCACGTCTTCGTCATCACACACGGGCCGCCACAAGCCATCCGTGCCAACCTTTTATATTGTACTGCTGCGGCAGTCCACTCCAGATTAAGTATGCCAAGGCCTCCCTCCCGGTTAGGCAGGTGGACGTGTACACTGGGGTACGAATGAGGCAGATGCAAAATCTGTTTCACCAGATTCTTCATGATTTTATCTCTTTTAGATGCTTGGGATAAGAGTCCCAATATGTTGGCGTTCTGGTAGAGGAGGCGTGGAAGTATGAGCTGATTGACACACCTCAGCTTTTGAAAAGGTTTTAATGAGGGGGCACGTATTAACGAGACCATGTGGTCCCCCACAGGATCTTCCACCCTTGCTAACTTATTGACATATAGTCGTATCCCTAAGTAGGTAATGGGGATATCCTTCCCCCGAGGAGAGATCAAAGACTCACCAATCTGCAGCGGCGGAATATCGTAATTGAACCATTTTACCCTCCCGTCATACCGCCACCCAAAATATTGGGATTTAGCTGGATTTAAACTTAGACCAGCTCGGCCGAGAAACTCGTGTGCCATCCTCACCAACGCCTTCAGGCCCTCTAGACTGGAAGAGAAGAGCAGAAGATCGTCCGCAAAGGCCATCGTTGCGGCCTGTTGCCCATCTATTTGTACGCCAAGGCCAGACTCATTCGCAAGCTGCAAAAAGGGGTCCAGAACGGCATTGAACAAATAGGGAGAGAGGGGGTCTCCCTGTTTAATGCCCTGATGGACTGGCACCTCTCTCCCATTGGTCTTACCGTTCCAGAAAAAGGACGTGGAACATCCCTCGTACAGATCAGTCAACACCTGCAAAAAGTGTTCGGGGATGTCCCTCCCCCGTGCAGCTGCAATGATAGCCTCATGCGACACGCAATCAAAGGCCCTGCGGACATCCAAACTTACAGCATAAAGGCTCTTCTTCTGCTTCTTTAGTATCTTCATGAGGGCCTGAAGAGCTAACAGGTTGGTGCTTGTTGCCCTATCTTCCTGGAATCCCCCCTGAAGGGGGTGAAAAGAGGTTTCAGCCGAGAGTCTCCGAAGCAGTAGACGGGAGTACAGACGACATATTACCGGTGACATGGTAATTGGTCTCACCTCCGCTGCAGATCTTGGCGTGGCTTTCTTGGGTATAAAAACTGTCTTTGATCTCTTTAACTCAGGGGGAATAACTTTGTGGATGTAAAAATTGTTTAAGATCAAACAAAGGATCCTGGGAGGAAGCACACATAGATCACTAACTTTCATATGATCAGGGCCAGGTGCCGCCTTCTTGTCCATTTGCTTCAGTGTGCCAACCACCTCCTCATAGCTGAAGAGCGCCGTATCAACGACGGCCTTAGTAAACGATGGAATTTCAATTCCTGTGGACTCAGTGGAGCCAGAGAACAGAGGTTCATAGTAGTCTTGAATCTCCTCGAGCTTAAGAGACGGAGACCCATCCTCATCCTCCGACATCATTTGGTGCAACAAAACTCTGGGGCCTAGGCGATAGAGACGCTGGTGTTCGTTAAATTTGCGTCTTTTTCTCTCTTTTCTATTGCCTCTCGAGGCATAGCCTCTCCGACGATTTTGAGTCCTCATTAGTCTGTAAGATCGTGGACCCGTAGTGATTCCGAAATGTCTAAAAATTGTATTTATATCTGAGAAAGATAAGGGCACAGTGACGAGTCTCCTCGCCAGCGAGGTATCCGATAGACCCACCTCAGCAAAGAGATCCAACACCTCAGACAATCGCAACTGTGATTCTGACATATGCACCCCTCCGTCACCCGGGGGCGAGGGAGCCGCCACCCCCGACGCCGCGGACCCGGGCGAGCGCGAGGAAGCCATCTCGCCGACAGAGGTCCCGTCCCTCTCCATTGGAGCAACTTATAGGCAAAATGCAAGTCTTAGTTTCGGTTTCACGCTTATAGTTTGGCAACCATGTTACAGGGAGAGAGAGAGAGGGAGTACACTTCCCAAGGAACAACGGATAGAACATGATCACGCGCAGCAACGCTCTAAGCATACTCTAAGTTAATCTACTTATATATGTGTGTGTAATGCAAGACAAATAAATCCAACTCGTTTGAAGCCTACAGAAATCAGAAGTGGGATCGACTCGCCATTTTCATCATCAGAACAAGGTGGGCTTTGATTGAGTTGGATTGAAAAGTATGCTCACGCGCCGTGCATCACGTAACGTGGACGCTCCGCGAACAATGGACGGGACGCCGACAGGATCCAGCACTACTGTTGACCAAAACCTGGCGAGCGTAGCCGACGACAACGTACAAGTCGTTAGCAGCCACACGAATGGAGAACAGGGCGCGGACAGCGAGGCAACACCGTCAAGTGGGCTCCACGGCACGACTCGCATCGGACACCACAGCAACGTTGATGCTGGGACAAGAGCACCGAACAACGGCAACAACGCGGACGTTTTTGATATTCAGTCACTTATGCAAGCCGCAGTGCAAGCAGCGGTTAGAGAAGCTATGGACGGGGCTCGACAACTCTACGAATCACCCCGGCCACCGCAACGTACTGTTGCCAGCGATGAGTCATCACCGGTCGGGTACCTCGCTTCAGCGAGCGCGAACCTTATACCGACATATGATCCTGCTACGAACACTCAGCCGACGGTGGAAGCGTGGATCAACAAGGTGGACGGACTCGCGGCGGCCTACGGCTGGAATGATAAACAAACTTCTTGCTTTGCGCTTTCGAAGTTGGAAGGAGTTGCGAGAAGCTGGTATGACGGACTCACAACAACGCAATATACATGGGTAGAGTGGAAAAGCAAGCTTCGAGAAGCGTTTCCATCAAGTGCAAGTTTTCAACAGCTACTGCGGGAAATGGAGGCCCGAAAAAGAAAACGGGACGAAACCATCGAGATCTACTTCTACGACAAACTCGCCAAGGCCAGAAGATGCGGACTGGACGATCCCGCTTGCATCGAGTATATTATCACTGGCCTCAACGACGAAAACGCAGTTCGATCGCTAAGTGTGCGTGAATTTGCAAATTCCCAGGAACTCCTTCGTTGCCTGAAACTATTGGACGAACGACTGGACATCGTCAAGCACTCGCGTTCCGCGGGTGGCCAAGACTCCAGTAAGAGTGCGAAACAGAGCACCGGTCAAACCGCATCATCCAAAGGAAAAGGAAAGTCAAAGTACAATGACAAAGGAGAACCCCTCTGCTTCAATTGCTCCGAATACGGACATCTTTCAGCCGCATGTCCACAGCCACAGAGGAAGCCACGCTGCGACAAATGCAAACGAACAGGGCATGAGATTAAAGACTGTCGTCAAGACAAAGGCAAGGGTTCGGCAACGCCAAAGTCAGCAGCTGTGCTCGCACAAAACGTGGTCACAGCGGAAGGGCCAGCGAACGCGAAGTATTTCATGACGGCTCTCCTGGACGGTAAAGAAGTCGAGGCATTTGTTGACATGGGCAGCCAGTGCGTCACGCTTCGCAAGACTAACGCAGACGAATTATCGGTTCAGTACAGCGATCTCTCAGCTCCATTTGAGATCCACGGCTACGGCTCTGGCAAAATAATTCCCATCGGCAAAGCGCGACTGGAACTGAAAGCCGACGAAGCCACAGCAACGGTGGACGTCTACGTCGTCCCAGAGAATGCCCAAGTAGTTCCATTACTGATCGGACAACCCTTCACAGAGCAACCACACGTCACAGTCATACGCAGGGGTAACATGCTGCGGAACTTCGAAGAACATGCGCACCTGGACGAAGATGGCACCCTGCAGGATATTAAAATACCCGCTCTTGCGCCACGACATGTCAGCCTTTGGGCGAAGAAGAAAACGGTTATTCCTCCGAACTACGTCGGACTTGTCACACTGTACACGAAAGAAGAGAACATGGGTGACGTCTACGTCGATGCTCAGTATCGAGCTGGTCGAGGTTACGAGCACTGCATCCTTAGTTGCGTGCTTCGCGAGGACGAACAACAGGAGTACCTTATGCCGGTCGCAAATGTATCCGAGCACGAACTTTCCATTCAAGAGGACGACAGAATGGTAAGAGCACAGTGGTGTAAGCCAGAGGATACGCCAACGGTGGTCGAGGTACTCTCCAACAACGAGGGCCATAGTAGCGAAATCAAGGCTTCCGAAATAAACGTGGGCACATCTGTAACGCCTGCGCAAGCGCAAGAACTCGCTAAACTCCTAAACGACTACAGGGACTGTTTTGCACAGTCAATGCCTGAAATTTGTTGTACGGCGCTCACAGAAATGCGGATCGACCTCATCGAAGACAGCGTCGTCAAGTTCCGTCCGTACCGTCTCGCTCACTCGGAAAGGGAGGTGGTTCGAGGTATCGTACGAGAACTGGAGGAAGCCGGCATCGTAAAAGAGTCGAACTCTGAATTCGCAAGCCCTATTCTACTGGTGACGAAGAAAACCGGCGAAAAACGATTGTGTGTAGATTTGCGTGCGCTCAACCGTATCACAAAGAAAGAAAGCTACCCTCTTCCACTGATTGACGACCAGCTGGACAGATTGCACGACAAAAAGTATTTCACCACGTTAGACCTGGCATCGGGCTATTATCAAGTGCCGATAACTGAGTCGAGTCGGTCGAAGACAGCATTTGTAACTCCAGACGGGCATTACGAATTTACCAGAATGCCCTTCGGTCTCGTCAACGCACCAGCTGTCTTTCAAAGGATGATCAATGCCGTCCTTTGTCCACTGAGACACGATAGTTATGGCTTACATGGACGACCTACTGATCCCTACACGGACTATAGAGGAAGGACTGACTTGTCTCCGTCAGGTGTTGAGTGTCCTTAGGGACGCACATTTGACACTACGACTGAAAAAGTGTTCGTCCTTCCAAGAGCAGACGTTATACCTGGGCTATGAAATCTCTGAATCAGGAATCAACCCAGACCCGAACAAGCTTCGTAGCATCGCGGAATTTCCTGTCCCACGTAATCAGCACGAGCTAAGACGATTCCTCGGACTGTGCAGTTACTTCCGCAGATTCATAGCACGCTTCGCACTCATTGCAAAGCCACTCAGCCAATTGCTTTGCAAAGATCAGACGTGGTGTTGGTCGTCCGACCAAGAAAGCGCGTTCCTTGAACTTAAACGAAGGCTGATGGAGAAGCCAACACTGGCCTTATATTCACCTATGGCCAGGACCGAGCTCCACACGGATGCTTCAAGCCACGGCCTTGCAGGTATGCTTCTGCAGGAACAATCAGACGATCTCCTCCACCCAGTTATGTATGTCAGCCGCCGAACGACACGTGACGAGGACAAGTATCACTCGTACGAACTTGAGGCATTAGCTGTCGTATGGACTGTGGAAAAGCTACGCCCTTACCTGCTTGGGTTGGACTTCACGTTGGTCACTGACTGTAATTCTCTTCGAACGGCTTTCTCGAAGAAACACATCGTTCCCCGGATCGGTAGATGGTATCTTCGGCTTCAGGAGTACCGCTTCGAGATCGAGCACAGACCAGGCGAAAGGATGGGCCACGTAGACGCGCTAAGCAGGGCTCCCGTGGGAGAACCCGAAGAAATAGACGTAGCGGACACTGTACAAGTGCTTGCGACAGCTGTCACAACTGAGGACTGGTTGGCAGTGGCGCAACGTTCAGATCCGTACATCCAGAAGATAAAGGACAGCTTGGCTAGTGCAGACCGAACAAAGGAAGCGAAGAGAGTAAAGCAGGACTTTGTACTCAAAAACGGAAGAGTGTTCCGAAGGCTACAAGACGGAACAAAAGACACGCTGCTATGGGTGGTTCCAGCACGAGCACGCTGGCAAATAGTCCGCAAATACCATGACGAAGCAGGACACTTCGCCCTTGATAAAACAGTGGAACTCCTACAGCGTAGCTACTGGTTTCCTCGCATGAGACGTTACGTGAAGAGCTACATCTCAACATGCTTAGAATGCTTGTACAACAAGAAACCATCGGGGAAACGGCCAGGAGAGCTACACAGCATCGAGAAGGTGGCAGAACCCTTTCATACGATACATATCGATCACCTGGGCCCCTTCGTGCGAAGCAAGCGTGGAAATGCCTATGTGATCGTCCTGGTGGACGCTTTCACTAAATTTGTTATCATTCGTGCCGTACGTAACACAAGTGCCGTCCTCGCTACGAGATTCCTCCAAGACATTGTGGGCATGTTTGGTGCTCCGGCTAGGATCATAACGGACCGCGGAACATCATACACGAGTGCACTTTTTGAGAAGTACTGCCATGACATCAAGAGCATTCACATCAGAAATGCCACTGCGACTCCCAGGGCAAACGGCCAAGTGGAGAGATACAATCGCTTGATCACTCCATCCATTTCTAGCCTTACCAAGGATCCCGACGGCAAGGACTGGGATGAGACCCTACCTCAAGTGCAATGGGGAATAAACGCTACATACAACAGGTCAACTCGAACGTCCCCGTTCAGCTTACTGTTCAACTATGTGCCGCGAAACCTGACGGGCGACCCTGTACGAGAGACGCTCAAGGAAGAGCTAGATAAGGAGATGTTAGAAAGACGAGCACAAGCGGCCGAAAACATCGAGAACGACCAAAGGTATCAACAAGGCCTCTACAACAAGAAGCGCAGCACAGCGCCCGAGTACAAAGTGGGAGACCTGGTACTGATTGAAAGAGAACCTCCCGCTACTGGAGAACCCAGGAAACTCTGCGACAAATATAAAGGACCGTATGAGGTCATTGAGAAACTGCCGCATGATCGATACCGAATTCAATCCTTGCCCGAAACTGGCCACAAAGGTCGAAGCTACAAGGGCACTGTCCCGGTAGACAAAATGAAAAGGTTCGACATGTCACACGATGACTTCGCAAGTTCGACAGAGTCGTCCGATGATGACGAGCAGGAACCAAGACGCTCTGCGAGACTGGCCCAGAAGATGAAAACTTAAACTTTATTTGTTCGATCGGGTCGATCGAAAGAAAAGGATGGCCGAATATAGGCAAAATGCAAGTCTTAGTTTCGGTTTCACGCTTATAGTTTGGCAACCATGTTACAGGGAGAGAGAGAGGGAGTACACTTCCCAAGGAACAACGGACAGAACATGATCACGCGCAGCAACGCTCTAAGCATACTCTAAGTTAATCTACTTATATATGTGTGTGTAATGCAAGACAAATAAATCCAACTCGTTTGAAGCCTACAAACTGTATCATGTGGTGTACGTAGATGTCGATGGGGCATGACGTCGTCAAACTCCCCTCCACCATTTAACTCATTGTGAGCAGAATCCCGGGCCATGCTCGGACCCAGGTTCCCAAGCAGCCATTGTTTGTTGGGTGGGGGGGGGGGGGGGCTAAAAGCCTCCTCGGCTAGCAATTCAGCTAACTGCGACAGATTGGTGGAATTCGCAGAATCATACTGCTCAGGCTCCAAAGACAAGGGGCCACTGGCCTCCGTGATCGTGCTGAATGAACGGGATCGCTCCATCGGGTCGACAGCTAACCCGCGCACACCCGGACCCCCACCGCCCAAGGCGGCAGCACCGCCGTCACCGGCAAATCCTGGGACCGTTTGGATAACCTCATTTTGGGTCCAATCTGGGGCAACAAAAGCCGTGGTATTGTCCGACATGGGACGCTGGGTAGTAGGGTCTATAGATACATCCCTATTCATATCGTCATATGCTCGGACCACCTCCACCTCCATTTCTCCCCCACATGAACTCACTGGGGGCATGACCGGAGCAACCCCGGGTAATGTACCTAACGGTACCGTCATTAAGCGTGTATTCGTTGATTGGGAAGCTCCGGCCATTGCAGGGTCGAAAGATGTTAGAGTGGCCACGACGGGATCGTGCAGGGCTCTCTGAAAGATCTCTTTATAGCGTGTTTGGTGTCTTTGCATACGAATGCTCATTAAGGACCTAGTTGGAAATCTTTTGGCCAACTCTTGATTTATAAAGGGATGGTTTCCCACAGAAACCTCAAGGTTGGCCAAGGCCCTTAATTCCGAATCCGTCCACCTCCCATGGGAAAGAACGGTCGATCCAGCGGATTCCGACTGGCCCAACTCAGGAGCTGAGGCCGCTACACGATCCGTCGTCCCGCTAGTCCCAGCAGCCATTTCTTGCAACTGCGTGGCCGGTGGCTGTCTCCGAGCACACTTAGACATGTGGGATGACATTGATTTGACAGATTGTAACACTTTCTCCTGACATTTCGAACACTTCCAGAAGATTTGTATGCCATGGGTCTCAGAGTAATGGTCTTGGAGTTTCGACCTCGATGTAGAAGTAACTCCACATAAATCACAAGATATGTCAGTTGGAGGATATACAAGGATTTCCTGATCCATCATTTCAATAAAAGGAGCACGTGGCTTTAAAAGGGACAAAGGGTTGGAATGTGGTTGGAGACCAGGCAGTGAACCTGGCTCTCAAAATAGTTTTAAACACTCGATTTCCACACTCCGCAGGGTCAACAACCCTTTGGCAGGCCTCTTCGCCGGGAGCCAGAAAAACTCTGGCTCCCGCCCAGGGGTTACGACGGGGACGTGGGCCTGCCCGGTTGCCAAGGTTAAGTAACACTGAAAGAATCAATCAATCAAAAACTCGCACAAAGCAGGGTTTTAGCGTGAGCAACGAACAAGCGCTTTGGGGAAATACCTTGGCAACCACCCCCCAAGAGAAAGAACACAGTATTTTCTCCTGCCGTTACCCCATACTTTGTGAGTCTGTGCCTCAGTGCACGATCCTATAATGTGGGAGAAAAGCGTCGAATGACTAGAATGGCGTTTATTTGGCTACCGAAAGAACACAGTATTTTCCCCTGCCGTTACCCCATACTTTGCGAGTTTGTGCCTCAGTGCACGATCCTATTATGTGGGAGAAAAGCGTCGAATGGCTAGAATGGCGTTTATTTGGCTACCGAAAGAACACAGTATTTTCCCCTGCCGTTACCCCATACTTTGTGAGTTTGTGCCTCAGTGCACGATCCTATAATGTGGGAGAAAAGCGTCGAATGGCTAGAATGGCGTTCATTTGGCTACCGAAAGAACACAGTATTTTCCCCTGCCGTTACCCCATACTTTGTGAGTTTGTGCCTCAGTGCACGATCCTACAATGTGGGAGAAAAGCGTCGAATGACTAGAATGGCGTTTATTTGGCTACCGAAAGAACACAGTATTTTCCCCTGCTTTACCCCATACTTTGTGAGTTTGTGCCTCAGCGCACGATCCTATAATGTGGGAGAAAAGCGTCGAATGGGTAGAATGGCGTTTATTTGGCTACCGAGAGAACACAGTATTTTCCGCTGCCGTTACCCCATACTTTGTGAGTTTGTGCCTCAGTGCACGATCCTATAATGTGGGAGAAAAGCGTCGAATGGCTAGAATGGCGTTTATTTGGCTACCGAAAGAACACAGTATTTTCTCCTGCCGTTACCCCATACTTTGTGAGTTTGTGCCTCAGTGCACGATCCTATAATGTGGGAGAAAAGCGTCGAATGGATAGAATGGCGTTTATTTGGCTACCGAAAGAACACAGTATTTTCTCCTGCCGTTACCCCATACTTTGTGAGTTTGTGCCTCAGTGCACGATCCTATAATGTGGGAGAAAAGCGTCGAATGGCTAGAATGGCGTTTATTTGGCTACCGAAAGAACACAGTATTTTCTCCTGCCGTTACCCCATACTTTGTGAATTTGTGCCTCAGTGCACGATCCTATTATGTGGGAGAAAAGCGTCGAATGGCTAGAATGGCGTTTATTTGGCTACTAAAACAATTTCCCCGAAAAGGGGTAAAACACAATGCCCAAAGGAGCCACGTTGTGACCCGGCTCTAAGAGCCAGCGATGGACTGCCAATTGGGCCACAACGGATCCCCTTCATGCGGGCATGAAGGAAATAAAGCAAAAAAGGGTAAAAGGTGCAAAACTCCAATAGTCAAGAGGACACCGTTAAAACTTCATGATCCACAGAGGCGCCGAAGCGACCAACAACGAAGAATAAAACTGAACGAGTCTGGATCCTAGATCTTCTGATTGAAACGAGTAAGGCAGATCAAACTGCCCACCAAAACTTTCGAAGCAAGCCAAGCGATGTCCGACCAAGACAGACCAAGTGCCCTCAGCGATTTTCTAGTACTGGCACAAGTGCCACCTCGAGCGCCAAAGCAAAGACCCGCGACCTGGAAAGAACGGCCTGGAAAAGATGAGGCAAGACAAGAGTACTTTTCCACTTTAGACCTGTTTACGCCTTCCAGAGTCGACGAGGTGGCATCCCACGCAACGGCTACATCCAACACAACCACATCGCTGCCCTTGGACAAAATCAGGTCCGGCTTCAGACGTTTGCCATCGGTGGTAGTGATAAGCTTCTCCTGAGTTATCTGAACCTGTGGGTCATACTTGCTGACTAACCGGACAATCTGCTTACAAACAAAGTTATGGCGTTCCACACGGGAGAGATGCACCCTCTCGCACTCCTGCAGAATGTGAAAGGAGGTTTCTGTTTTTTCTTTGCAAAATCTGCAGAGGGTGGCCATCTCATCCGTGCTATGCTTATTTGAGAGGGAACGCGTTGGAAACAGATTTGTCCGTAAGCCGCAACGCCCGGATTCTATCCCCATCCTTAATATGCTTACAATCCGGGCGCAGCCACTGATTCCCCACAGGCTCACGACGATGAGAGAACAAGCCCCCATTGTCGTACTGACGGATCTGCTTATCAACCCAATCTCGCTTGGCAGATCTTAGTGCCATCTCGATGGCCTGTCTATCAGAAACTCCCAAGGGCAATCCGAGGAAGCGATATAGTTTTTCCTGTTCTTCACGAAGGGCGTGGGACAACACCTCATCGACAAAGGGGTCAGCCATCCTTTCCATCCTAGCGTACGCCTTTGCCTGAGCAGCGGCTGCCGTCCACTCCAACCAGAGGAGGCCCAATCCTCCTTCCTTGCAGGGCAGATGAACATGCACGTTCGGGAACGACATAGGTAAATGCAGCAGTCTCTTGATTAAAATTCGAAGCGCCTTGTCTCTGCGCACTGCTTCCGATCTCATATTCAAGGCGTTTGACAGTATGTACAGATACCGTGAGGCCACGAGGGTATCCACACAGCGAAGCCGCTGAAACGGTTTGAGGGATGCCGCAGAAATCACACGTGTTATCTTTTCCGTGAGATCGTCGTTCGCCCGAGGTGGTTTGTTTACAAAAAGTTGAAGACCCAGGTAGCAGATCGGCGAGCCCGGTCTTACCGGTGTGACCTCTACACCCGCAACATGGATGGGTGGTATATCGTAACTGAACCATTTCCGGACTCCGTCATAATGCCAACCGAAATATTGAGAACAAAGTAAGAAGTAAGTAAGTGAAAGAACACAGTATTTTCCCCTGCCGTTACCCCATACTTTGTGAGTTTGTGCCTCAGTGCACGATCCTATAATGTGGGAGAAAAGCGTCGAATGGCTAGAATGGCGTTTATTTGGCTACCGAAAGAACACAGTATTTTCCCCTGCCGTTACCCCATACTTTGTGAGTTTGTGCCTCAGTGCACGATCCTATAATGTGGGAGAAAAGCGTCGAGTGACTAGAATGGCGTTTATTTGGCTACCGAAAGAACACAGTATTTTCCCCTGCCGTTACCCCATACTTTGTGAGTTTGTGCCTCAGTGCACGATCCTATAATGTGGGAGAAAACCGTCGAATGGCTAGAATGGCGTTTATTTGGCTACCAAAAGAACACAGTATTTTCCTCTGCCGTTACCCCATACTTTGTGAGTTTGTGCCTCAGTGCACGATCCTATAATGTGGGAGAAAAGCGTCGAATGGCTAGAATGGGGTTTATTTGGCTACCGAAAGAACACAGTATTTTCCCCTGCCGTTACCCCATACTTTGCGAGTTTGTGCCTCAGTGCACGATCCTATTATGTGTGAGAAAAGCGTCGAATGACTAGAATGGCGTTTATTTGGCTAAAACAACTCTGTCTCCTAACGGGGTTAAAAACTGGGCGAAGCCCGGCGATGCGTACCACACGAACCCTTTCGGGCCGTGCTGTGCTGGCACCATACGCCGCTCTTGCGGCCCTGGTAAAAATAAACGATAATAACACAATACAGCCGAACAGCCACAAAACTAAAACTTCCGGACAGGGAGGGGGAAGACGAATAAACTACACTTTGCGAATGAACCGTGACAAACAGATCAGACTCCCGAGCAAGGTTCGTGACGCGAGCCAGACCATATCACTTTTAGTTAACCCCAACTCGCCACAAATGTGCCGCGTAGACCCGCACGTCAGGCCGCGGGCACCGAATACGATACCCTCGACTTTAACCTCTCTTCCCGGAAACAAAGCGCGAAGAGGCTCATACTTCGCGATTTTGTCGCGAACTTTTTGTTCGAGAGTGGAGATGCACCCGTCCCAGCAGATGGCCACATCAGCAATCATCACCCTGTCACCAGTGTCTACCACCATATCCGGTTTCAAACGGGCACCTTCAACTGTAAACACTTGCTCCTCACGTATGGTGGCAGAAGGATTATACTTTTGGGTTAGTCTTGACAGCTGGTGGCAGATGAAGTTATGTCTTTCGATGCAGGGCCCGTACACCCGCTCGCAATGCTGGAGAATGTGGACCGGGGTCCCCTCTCCTTCCTGGCAGTGGTGGCAGAGCCTAGCTGAAGGGTCGGCGGCGTGCTTGTTGAACAGGGCTCTGCACGGGTAGACACCCGTCCGCAGGCGCAAAGCCCGAATCTTGTCACCTTCTTTTAAGTGTCTTGATGTGGAGCTCAACCAGTGATACGCTAACGGATCGCTTTCGTGGGAGAAGATGGATTTGTTGTAGTACCGGTTCTTCATGTCTATCATCCAACGGCTGTGGGCTTCACGAAGGAGTCTATCGAGCTCTCTACCACTCGTTACACCCGTGGGAATCGATAGCTTCCGGCAGCGGGAGGCGAGATGCGGCGCCAAGACTTCGTTCCCGATAGAGTCAACGAAGGTGCTTCCCAAGCGCTGCAGGCGGGCCAATGCTTTGATTTGCACCGATATCGCCGTGAAGGCCAACTGAAGCATACCTAACCCGCCTCTCCTATTCGGCAGCCAGAGATGGGAAGTAGGAAAGCTTCCTGGCAAGTGAAGAAACCTCTTCGCATCCTTTACATGTGTCGCATCCAGCTTCTGCACCTGACCCAGAATGTTGAGAGAGTTTGCAGCAGTGTAGAGGCGCCGTTGAATGATAAGCTCTTTGTAGCAATGAAGCCGTTGGAAGGGTTTGAGAGCTGCCGCATCGATGGTGTCCTTAATGTCTCGAATCTTGGTGTCATCGAGGGAAGGAGCCTTATGGACATATAAATAAAGCCCCAGCTATTTAATGGGCTCTTCTCTGGTCAAGGGCCTAACTTCTTCTCCACAGACGGTAATAGGCCTAATGTCATAACGGAACCAGTCGCTCTCGCTGGACCAGGTCCAGCCAAAGTATTGGGTCTTCCTCGGGTTGACTTCAAGTTGGACCTGACCAAAGTAGTTCTCCGCCATCCTGATCAATTCTTGCAGTGCCGCATGGTTGTCCGAAAAGATGATGACATCATCGGCGAATGCCATCGCCGCCGCTGTTCCCTGCGAAGCCTGGAAGCCAAGACCGGAAGAGTTCAGGAGATGGAGGAGCGGGTCCATGATACAATTAAACATAAAGGGGGATAAGGGATCCCCCTGCTTCACTCCTCTCCTGAGCGGTATTCTTCTGCCGTCCGACTTCCCCTCCAGCCAGAAAGTGGTGTGGCATCCATTATATAAGTCCTCCAGGACATCCAGGTAATGCTGGGATAACTGACGACCTCTGAGGGCGTCGAAAATGGCGTGATGGCTTAGAAGGTCAAAGGCCTTACGTAGGTCGAGGCTGGCCGCAAAGAAGGGTCTGTGGTGGAGCTTGGCGTACTTCATCATGACTTGCAGCAGAAGGAGGTTGCTGGAAGTGCCTTTGTCCCCTTGAAATCCACTTTGAAGCTTGTGGAAGGAGGTGGCCGGGGTAAATCTCTGCAGCAGGATCTTGCTGTACAACCGTATGCAACTGAGATGACACTGTGATAGGGCGGAAGTCACCGGCCCCCGTAGGCTTAGATCGTTTGGGGACGAAAACCGTTCTGGCCTCTTTGATATCCGCAGGAACACATTTATTCCTGAGAAAGTTCGTGAACACAGCCGCCAAGATGTCGGGTGGAATACGCTTCAGGCCTTGCACCGTTACGCCATCGGGACCGGGAGCGGCACGTTGTTTCGCTGATGCCAGGCATCGCTCGACCTCATCAGCCTCGATTGGAGAGAAGGGGACGAGCATCGGACCCCCAGTAGCCGGAACCTGGATCTCTTTAGACGAGGGAGAGGAAAACACCATATCATATTCCTCGTGCAGGTCGGGCGTCGTGACCTTGTAGCCACCGGCTTCCGCCATAAGCTCATGGCACAGGACCTTCGGCCCTTTAGCATAAAGTCTTTGGTGCTGCTTGAACTTAGCTCGTCGACGCTCGTTCCTCGTCTTAGGCTGCTTCTCACCACTGCGTGGGGGCCTTTTTCCATGTATTCTTATTCTCTCCACCCCGTAAACCTCGTAGAAGGCGTCGATATCGTGTCCTTCAAGGGGACTACCCATAATTCGTTCCATTAAGTTCTGGGAGAGCAAACCTCGGGCTGGAGCCGCTCCTTGGGTCATCGTTGCGGCAGGCGTGGTTAGCGTGTCTTGTAGTGTAGCGACCCTCTGGCGCTCTTCTTGCTCACGCAAACTTCGTAGGAGCGACTTGTATCTTGTAGAATGCCGCATCATTCTGATGCTCTGGAGGGAACGATGAGGGTATTTCGTATGAAGGTTTTGATTCATAAAGGGGTGAGACCCCAGGCCAATCTCAGCACGAGCCATGAGAGTCAGTTCGGCCTCCGTCCATCGCCCGTACGAGATCACCGCCGGGCCGCCCCAATCCCCCGCGCCCCGGCCCAAGCCGGACACACCCGGCCCCGGGTCCGAGCCTCTCACATTTTGTTCGGGAGATCGGTCCTGTGCGCCTGCCTGTCGAGTATTCACACTGCAGGAATCAACCTGCGAGACAAACTGTGGCCCGTCGGGCCCCCCCAAGGGAGGAGTGAGGTCTTCTTGCGCCAATAAAGACGCCAAGTCGGATGTAGAAGGTGAACACGGCGCAGGACCCGTCGTAGTAGAGATCGTCCCTTCGTCGGTCAAGGGCCTTGCCGGTTCTTCGGCAGCCCTGGTGATTGGCTCAGGCCCGGGGTCGGGCAAATCCAGCCCCTCCCGAGCCGCAGTCGGACACGAGCCACCCGACGGAAACCCCGCATGGGCAGTCATCTCGCCAGCATGGTCGTCACTGTCAGGTATCTGATGGTCACTTTGAGGACATCCGGTCATGTGGGCCGCAGGTTCTTGCATTGCAGACCCAGGGGAATCTTGGCTCTGTTGCTCCGATGGCTGTTCTTCGAGCTCATGTAGTATCGGTCTGTGCCTCCGTCGACACTTTGAGTAATGGGAAGACATGCTCTTCGCCGAATCAAGGATTTTCTCCAGGCAGTTGTCGCATCGCCATTCCACCTTTATATCGTGTTCACTGACGAAATGTCTTTCAAACTTCTCCCGCGATGACAAGCGGGTTTGGCATACTCCACAGACTAAGTCACCAGGTGGGAAATAAACTTCCCGATCTTCCATTTCACGTTAACTCCCTGTCAGGCCAGGTAAGAGCGTTGCCAATCCAGTATAGACCTGGATGGCATAAAATCACAACACCGAGTTCTTCCACTCTCACCACGGCTTATGCCGTGGGCGGTCCGTTAGCCGGCTGCTGCTGCCGTTGCCCGGGGGGTGCCGCGAGGAGGCCGGACCGCCCGTGACTCAGGATACACACCAAAAACCTCTATTCGAGAGCACAATAGATCGCACTGGAAAGCACCCGAATACCTGAGTCACGCCCCCCGAAAGAACACAGTATTTTCCCCTGCCGTTACCCCATACTTTTTGAGTCTGTGCCTCAGTGCACGATCCTATAATGTGGGAGAAAAGCGTCGAATGACTAGAATGGCGTTTATTTGGCTACCGAAAGGACACAGTATTTTCCCCTGCCGTTACCCCATACTTTGCGAGTTTGTGCCTCAGTGCACGATCCTATTATGTGGGAGAAAAGCGTCGAATGGCTAGAATGGCGTTTATTTGGCTACCGAAAGGACACAGTATATTCCCCTGCCGTTACCCCATACTTTGTGAGTTTGTGCCTCAGTACACGATCCTATGATGTGGGAGAAAAGCGTCGAATGGCTAGAATGGCGTTTATTTAGCTACCGAAAGAACACAGTATTTTCCCGTGCCGTTACCCCATACTTTGCGAGTTTGTGCCTCAGTGCACGATCCTATAAGATGTGGGAGAAAAGCGTCGAATGACTAGAATGGCGTTTATTTGGCTACCGAAAGAACACAGTATTTTCCCCTGCCGTTACCCCATACTTTGTGAGTCGGTGCCTCAGTGCACGATCCTATAATGTGGGAGAAAAGCGTCGAATGACTAGAATGGCGTTAATTTGGCTACCGAAAGAACACAGTATTTTCCCCTGCCGTTACCCCATACTTTGCGAGTTTGTGCCTCAGTGCACGATCCTATTATGTGGGAGAAAAGCGTCGAATGACTAGAATGACTCTTATTTGGCTACCGAAAGAACACAGTATTTTCCCCTGCCGTTACCCCATACTTTGTGAGTCGGTGCCTCAGTGCACGATCCTATAATGTGGGAGAAAAGCGTTGAATGACTAGAATGGCGTTTATTTCGCTACCGAAAGAACACAGTATTTTCCCCTGCCGTTACCCCATACTTTGTGAGTCGGTGCCTCAGTGCACGATCCTATAATGTGGGAGAAAAGCGTTGAATGACTAGAATGGCGTTTATTTCGCTACCGACAGAACACAGTATTTTCCCCTGCCGTTACCCCATACTTTGTGAGTCGGTGCCTCAGTGCACGATCCTATAATGTGGGAGAAAAGCGTCGAATGACTAGAATGGCGTTTATTTGGCTACCGAAAGAACACAGTATTTTCCCCTGCCGTTACCCCATACTTTGTGAGTCGGTGCCTCAGTGCACGATCCTATAATGTGGGAGAAAAGCGTCGAATGACTAGAATGGCGTTTATTTCGCTACCGAAAGAACACAGTATTTTCCCCTGCCGTTACCCCATACTTTGTGAGTCGGTGCCTCAGTGCACGATCCTATAATGTGGGAGAAAAGCGTCGAATGACTAGAATGGCGTTTATTTCGCTACCGAAAGAACACAGTATTTTCCCCTGCCGTTACCCCATACTTTGTGAGTCGGTGCCTCAGTGCACGATCCTATAATGTGGGAGAAAAGCGTCGAATGACTAGAATGGCGTTTATTTCGCTACCGAAAGAACACAGTATTTTCCCCTGCCGTTACCCCATACTTTGTGAGTCGGTGCCTCAGTGCACGGTCCTATAATGTGGGAGAAAAGCGTCGAATGACTAGAATGGCGTTTATTTGGCTACCGAAAGAACACAGTATTTTCCCCTGCCGTTACCCCATACTTTGCGAGTTTGTGCCTCAGTGCACGATCCTATTATGTGGGAGAAAAGCGTCGAATGACTAGAATGACTCTTATTTGGCTACCGAAAGAACACAGTATTTTCCCCTGCCGTTACCCCATACTTTGTGAGTCGGTGCCTCAGTGCACGATCCTATAATGTGGGAGAAAAGCGTTGAATGACTAGAATGGCGTTTATTTGGCTACCGAAAGAACACAGTATTTTCCCCTGCCGTTACCCCATACTTTGTGAGTCGGTGCCTCAGTGCACGATCCTATAATGTGGGAGAAAAGCGTCGAATGACTAGAATGGCGTTTATTTGGCTACCGAAAGAACACAGTATTTTCCCCTGCCGTTACCCCATACTTTGTGAGTCGGTGCCTCAGTGCACGATCCTATAATGTGGGAGAAAAGCGTTGAATGACAAGAATGGCGTTTATTTGGCTACCGAGAGAACACAGTGTTTTCCCCTGCCGTTACCCCATACTTTGTGAGTCGGTGCCTCAGTGCACGATCCTATAATGTGGGAGAAAAGCGTTTAATGACTAGAATGGCGTTTATTTGGCTACCGAGAGAACACAGTATTTTCCCCTGCCGTTACCCCATACTTTGTGAGTCGGTGCCTCAGTGCACGATCCTATAATGTGGGAGAAAAGCGTCGAATGACTAGAATGGCGTTTATTTGGCTACCGAAAGAACACAGTATTTTCCCCTGCCGTTACCCCATACTTTGTGAGTCGGTGCCTCAGTGCACGATCCTATAATGTGGGAGAAAAGCGTCGAATGACTAGAATGGCGCTTATTTGGCTAAAAACTGCAATGTCCCCAAAAATGGGGTTAAAAACTGGACCATGCTCGGAGTTGAGTGCCGTGCGTGCGCAAGTACAAGTACGAGCGCCGCACGGTTTGTGGCACCCAGGAGCCGGTCATAGGAGCCCAGGTGTAAAATAAAGTAAAAGGGGGTAAAACTATATAAACCGAACTGTCCCGTACTAAAACGCTGGGAAAACCTCACATAGATAAAACACCATTGGCTGGGAAACCTCACACCATTTTAACGAAACGGCTAAGACAAATTAAACTGCCTATAAGGGCCTTTGCCGCCAGCCAGGCCACATCTGCACTAGAAAATCCAAGTTGCCTGCAAATCTTCCTAGTTGACGCACAAGTGAGACCGCGCGCCCCGAACACCATTCCAGCTATAATGACGTCCTTTCCAGGGAAGCATTCCCGGAGGGGCTCATACTTAGCAGCCTTTTCCAGTACTTTCTTTTCAAGACTGGCTACACTTCCATCCCAGGCGACTGCGAGGTCCACGACGGTGACCCGCTCCCCTTCTTCCATAACAATATCGGGCTTTAATCTGGCCCCCTGGGCGGTGTAAACCCTCTCCTGGGCTATTTGTGATTGTGGGCTATACTTCCCCATGAGACGAGCAACCTGATCACACAGGAAATTATGGCGCTCGACGCGCGGGCCATGCACTCTTTCGCAGGATTGCAGAATGTGAGCTGGGGTTTCCTCGGCCTCCTTGCAATGATGGCAGAGCCTTTCGCGGGGATCACTAGCATGTTTATTATAAAGCGACCGACAGGGATGAATTCCTGTACGTAGCCGCAACCCCTTGATTCGGTCTCCATCCTTGAGAAGACGCGAGTCGGAGTAAAGCCACCGGTTGGAAAGTGGATCATTCGCGTGAGCAAAGTTGGACTTGTTCTTGTATTTATTCTTGGCCAAGTGGAACCAGGTGGTATGAGCAGTTTGAATAGCTCTATTCAGGTCGCGAGGTGCCGTGATGCCAACGGGAATGCTGATATAGCCACAAAGTGTCTCCATATGACCGCCGAGTACGGTGTTGAAAATCACGTCGACGAAAGGGTTGCCTAATCTCTGTAGTCGCGCCAAGGACTTGATTTGGACCTGGGTGGCTACAAATGCCAGTTGAATGACGCCAAGTCCCCCCTTCTTGGTGGGCATCCATACATGCGAAGTCGGAAAAGATCCCGGGAGGTGCAACATTTCTTTCGCTTGGCGCATATTTACTTTGTCAGCCTTCTAGGCGTGCCCGATGACTCCCAAAGAATTGGCTAGTGTGTATAACTTCATTTGGACCACCAATTCCCTAAAGCATCGAAGGCGCTGGAATGGTTTTAGAGCAGCCTTTCTTATGACCTCCGTCACTTCTTCTGCCTTTTCATCCACCATAGAGGGACCTCTGTGTACATGCAGACGCAGGCCGAGGTACTTCACGGGTGTGTCACGCTTCACGGGAAGAATGGTTGAGCCAGCAACACGAACGGGGGAAACGTCGTAATCAAACCAACCACGATCGCTAGACCAGGTCCAGCCAAAATACTGGGTCTTCGTGGGGTTGATTTGTAGATGAACACCCTCAAGATATCTCTCCGTGATTCCAATGAGTTCTTGTAGCGCTTCGTGGTTGTCGGACAGCAACAGGACATCGTCCGCGAAGGCCATAGCCGCCGCTGACGTACCGTCGGCATGAAAGCCGAGACCCGAATTGTTCAGTTGGTGTAGGAGGGGGTCAAGTACACAGTTGAACAGGAAGGGCGACAAAGGGTCGCCCTGCTTGATCCCCCTCCTAACGGGGATTTGTACGTCATCGGTGGCTCCACGAAGATGGAATGTGGTCGTACATCCCTCGTAGATCTCCCGCAGGGTATCCTGGTAGTGGTCGGGAAGAGATCTGCCTCTGAGAGCTTCAAAGATTGCGTGGTGACTAACCAGGTCAAAAGCTTTCTTGAGATCCAAACTGGCGGCGTAAAGCGGCCTATGCCTCCTCTTCGCATATCTCATGATGCCTTGCAACAGCAGGAGATTAGAGCCGGTGCTGCGGTCGGTTTGGAACCCGTTCTGAAAGTCATGAAACGATCCCGCAGAACTGAATCTTGACAGTAGAATCCTCGTGAAAAGCCGCAGCACGACGGAGGAGATCGTTATCGGCCTATACTCCGCAGGTGTCGTAGGATTAGCCTTTTTCGGTACAAATACCGTCTTGGACACCTTCAGCCCAGCGGGGATAGCGTTGTGAAAGAGGAAGCTATTGAAAATGCAGCATAGGACTTCCACCGGGATCATCTTGAGGGAGCTGACTGTCACACCATCAGGTCCTGGGGCAGAGTGGATATTAGCAGAGGTCATACAATGCTGAACTTCGTCAGGGGAGATTGGGTAGATGGGCACCCGTAGTTGATCAGGCAACGGAGGTACTGTCACCCTCCTAGCTGAAGCACTCGACATAATAGAGTCAAATTCGCTATGCAAGGACGCAAGGTCGACTGCAGAGCCTTCTGATCCTGTCATCAACTCATCGCAAAGGACCCTGGGGCCCTTACGATACAGACGCTGATGGTTCTTGTAGCGCCAGCGTCGTCTTTCTTGTTTATTCCGAGGTTCCACAATTCGAGGATTCTTCGTCGATGACTTCTTCGCCCGAGGACTTATGCGATAGATGTGATATATCTCATTCAGGTCTTTCATTTGCAACGGCCCCACCTTCATTCGTGTTACCAGATCAGCTGGGAGTTCTGAGTTATCCAAGCCTGCGCGAAGAGCTTCTTGTATGGCCTGTGCTCCCAGGGCCGGTTCCGGGACCGGTGAGGCAGATTGTACACTTTCCGTGCGGACCTTCTGTAGGATCTCCTTATATCGTTTCGCATGTCTCATCATTCGGATGCTTTGGAGTGTCCTAGTAGGATATGCCTCGTGGATCTTCATGTTGACGAAGGGATGCTCGCCAATACGGAATTCAATCCGGGCCAAAAGATGGAGCTCAGCGTCGGTCCACCTCCCAAACGACACCAGCCCCGGAGGCGGCCCACCCGACGCCGGAGGCGAAGAACCAGGCGAACCCCCCCCCCCTCCCCGGATCCGACGGCGACCCTGCATGGGGGTGCATCTCATTAGAGTGCAAGACTCTCTGATTGAAGATATTCAGCCCACTCACTTGAGGAGCAGCGCCCTCGCAGGCATTTTGGGAGACCATCTCGCCAGAGGGGTCATATAACGTCGTTCCTAGCTCCTCAGCCATTCCGGCTGGGGGAGCGACACCCTCAGCCGAACCCTACCGAAATTGCTTGGTCCCTGGCCCAATCCAGCCCAGCAACGCTCTGCGCTCAAAGCTCTTCTGACATTTCTGGACACCATCGGACTTCGATCGTTATTGTAAAGGGGCTCGTTATTTTATTCCCCCCATTCCACCAAGCACTGGGGTAGAGTATCGCCTGTTGCGATGAAACTCCCCACTCTCCAAGGCCGAAAATAAAGTTGTTGTTGTTGTTCACATGTGTTGGCGAGATTTTCATGGTCTTCCCCGTCGTTTATAGGAGTCATATTTGAAGAGCATCCTTCCCCCATGCTGTTCGATATTCCGGTCACACCGTCGTTTCCAGCGAGGGGCCCGGGCACACCGGGACCCCCGCCCCCAGCATCAGGCCGACCACCCCCAGGGACCAGAGCCTCTGGAGGATCACTTATTTCATCGGAGTGGTCCGCACCGCCAGTCCGGATAACACTGCCAGAAGCCGGATTGGTTGAATTGGTCGTCCCACTGGGTTGGACGATCTGTAGGTCTTGTGGACGACGGTCCTCTTGTGGTGCAGCACGAGCGCCTTTCTTCTTGCACTTCGTGTGGTGGGATGACATACTTGTAGATGCGTAAAGGGTTTTCTGGAGACAAACTCCGCATTTCCATCGTATCCTGACGGAGTGACCCAAATAGTGGGCCTCATACTTTGCTCTTGAGGATAGTCTCACTGCGCAGACGTGACATATAAGCCCGTCCGGCGGATAGGTGACTTCATAATCCTCCATTTATACGGTCTCCCAGCGAAAAGGTAGGAGCGTAGACGATCCAGTGAAACTGAACTGGTTCGTCGAAAAACAGCAATGAAATTAACAGGGTTAGCACTCCAACCACGGCTTAAGCCGTGGGCGGTCCGTTTGCCGGCTGCTGGTAGCCGTTGCCCGGGGGGCGCCACGTGGAGGCCGGACCGCCCGTGGTTCAGCAAGAAAAGCACACAGAAAGAACACAGTATTTTCCCCTGCCGTTAACCCATACTTTGTGAGTCGGTGCCTCCGTGCGGGATCCTATTATGTGAGAGAAAAGCGTCGAATGGCTAGAATGGCGTTTATTTGGCTACCGAAAGAACACAGTATTTTCCCCTGCCGTTACCCCATACTTTGTGAGTTTGTGCCTCAGTGCACGATCCTATAATGTGGGAGAAAAGCGTCGAATGACTAGAATGGCGTTTATTTGGCTACCGAAAGCACACAGTATTTTCCCCAGCCGTTACCCCATACTTTGCGAGTTTGTGCCTCAGTGCACGATCCTATTATGTGGGAGAAAAGCGTCGAATGACTAGAATGGCGCTTATTTGGCTACCGAAAGAACACAGTATTTTCCCCTGCCGTTACCCCATACTTTGTGAGTCGGTGCCTCAGTGCATGATCCTATAATGTGGGAGAAAAGCGTTGAATGACTAGAATGGCGTTTATTTGGCTACCGAAAGAACACAGTATTTTCCCCTGCCGTTACCCCATACTTTGTGAGTCGGTGCCTCAGTGCACGATCCTATAATGTGGGAGAAAAGCGTTGAATGACTAGAATGGCGTTTATTTGGCTACCGAAAGAACACAGTATTTTCCCCTGCCGTTACCCCATACTTTGTGAGTCGGTGCCTCAGTGCACGATCCTATAATGTGGGAGAAAAGCGTCGAATGACTAGAATGGCGTTTATTTGGCTACCGAAAGAACACAGTATTTTCCCCTGCCGTTACCCCATTCTTTGTGAGTCGGTGCCTCAGTGCACGATCCTATAATGTGGGAGAAAAGCGTCCAATGACTAGAATGGCGTTTATTTGGCTAAAACTAACTTGTACCCGCGAGCGGGTTGAAACCAAGTTGGGGATCTGCAGCCTCACCGCGCGGAGCGCAGTGAGCTAGGTGGCCTTAGACCCAAACTTGGGGTTAAGACCGATAAAACATCACAAGAAGAAGACTGATAAGAAACTTGCCCAACAATAGGCTAAAAGAGCGGAGCGCAGTACGCCTCAAGTTAAAATAACAACACAACTCAAGCAAGGAATCCCAATCAATCGAGCGAAACCACTGGGAACTCCACACCACTACCCTATGGCAAAACCAACAGGGAAAAACGGTAGGACAGTGTCTGATAATGCTAAGGAGTATTTGCTACACAAAGATGTTTGGTTGAAGGTAATTGCTATGTAAGAAGTTCATGGAGCAATTGAGCTTGCCCTACGGACGCTCAAAATGCTAATCGCCCAGATGTTAAGGTGTACTCGTACACCAAGCGAAATGATCTAGCAAAACCATCTAGATCTAGCAAAACCACAGAATGGTTAAAGAGGTAATTACTAAGTAAGATGTTCTTGGAGCAATTGAGCTGCCTTGCGGACGCTCAAAATGCTAACCGCCCAGATGTTAAGGTGTACTCATACACCAAGCGACAAACGAACGAACGAGCGACAAGCGAAAGAACACAGTATTTTCCCCTGCCGTTACCCCATACTTTGTGAGTTTGTGCCTCAGTGCACGATCCTATAATGTGGGAGAAAAGCGTCGAATGACTAGAATGGCGTTTATTTGGCTAAAACACAATTTCCCCCAAAAGGGGGTAAAAACAAAAACGGTCCAAGCGCGGAGCTGCATGCCGTAGGAACCCCGAGGGGCCGCATGGTTGATGGCACTTAGACTCCGTTCTTAGAAGTCACAAGTAAAAGAAAGGGGATTAAAAACGATAAAACACGCGCATGTCTATTAAAATTAACACCAGAGAATCGAGTTGAACGGAGAATACTGCGGAATTAAACCATCGTAGTGAACCGACTAAGGCAGATTAGGCTCCCCAGCAGGGACCGGGAGGCGAGCCAGGCCACATCTGCCTTAGATAAACCGAGGCTAAAACAGGCCTTTCGCATGGACGGACAAGTTAGGCCGCGCGCACCGATCGCCACACCCTCGCCGACACCCAAAAGATGTCTTGCTTGCTCGAAGCGTCGAATGACTAGAATGGCGTTTATTTGGCTAAAACAACAAAAGTTCCCCATAAACAGGGGGTTAAAACGTCAGCAACAAGTGGAGCGCTTTGGGGCCAAACCTCCGAAAAGGCTGGCGATAGTCTGCCCAAGGACCCCAAAGTCTCCTCTTTGCAACAGAAAGAAGAAACTAAAACCAAAAATATATGGATAAAACTGACCCAAAGTGGCAAGAGCCGACTGGTTAAAATTAACTGAGAGCAAAGTCGACCTCAAATTAGACTTTTTGGTTAAACCGGTTTAAGCAAATTAAGCTGCCGGTAATAACCCTTGCGGCCAACCAAGTTAAATCCGCGGTGGTACAACCAAAGTTTCGTAGAGCAGATCTGCGTCCCTGCGCAGGTACCTCCGCGCGCTACAAAACAGAGCCCTCGCACTTCGACCTGCTTGCCCGGAAAACAACTCTTGAGGCAGGTATACCTCAGTACCTTGGCCCGGTTGACTTCCTCCAAGGCCGTGAAAGACGCATCCCATGCGACGGCGACGGCGAGAATTATGATGTTATCGCCGTTTGTTATAAGTATGTCGGGCTTGAGTCGCACGCCGTCCACGGAGAAGAGTTTTTCCTGGTCCACGGTGATGTTGGGATTATATTTTGTGGCCAATTGCACGATGTTTTTCGCGATAAAATTGTGTCTCTCCACGCGGGACAAATGGACACGGTCGCACTCTTGCAGGATGTTAAAGGCGGTCTCGTTCTTTTCCCCGCAGAACCTGCACAAGAGTGCGGCCGGGTCCGCAGCATGCTTGTTCGATAAGGTCCTCGTGGGGTAGAGATTCGTGCGTAGTCTCATACGATCCCCGTCTGATAGGTAGCGACAGTCTGGCCTTATCCGGTGGTTGCCGACGGGCTCACGGCGATGCGAAAAGATCCCAGCGTTACTGTAGTGGGCCGCGTTCTCATTCGTGCGTTTCCTGTGTGCGTCTCTCAGGGCCATGGTCAGGTCGTGTTGACTTGTTATGGAGGTGGGTACTTGTAGATAAGCACTTGTTTTCTCGGAGATGTCCGCTAGCGACTCTGATAGGATGTTATCCACAAAGGGATAGGCTAGTCGGGTCATGCGCGCGAGGGCCTTCCTCTGGGCGGCCACAGCCGTCCACTGCAGCTGGAGCAGCCCCCGACCTCTCTCCGATTGGGAAGGTGAACGTGAATGTTTGGAAAGGACTGGGTGAGGTGCTGTACCTTTTTGATATGGACGCGCAGGCGTTTATCTCGCTGGGGCACTGCTTGCCTAACGTTGAGAGCGTTCGAGAGAATGTATAAGTACCGTGGTACTACTAGGCAGTTGATACAACGTAGCTTCTGAAACGGCCTCAGAGAGGCCTTCGAGATAAGCGCCATGATCTTTTCAGCGTGGGGATCCTCTACTTGTGGTGTCTTATTGACGAAAAGGCGCAGTCCAAGATATTTGATGGGGACATCCTTGGGCCGTGGGTGGACAATCGCTCCCGCAACGGTAATAGGTGGTATACCGTAGTCATACCATTTTCGTACGCCGTTATACTTCCAGCCGAAGTATTGGGTTTTAAGTGGGTTCTGCGAGAGGTGAATGCCATCAAAGAATTTTTCCGCCTCTGATATGAGGGCTTTAAGCCCCTCAAGGCTGGATGACATCAGGAGGACGTCATCTGCAAATGCCATCCCTGAAGCATTGACGCCAGCAACGTCCACGCGCACTCCGGATCTGTTTACTTGCTGAAGGAAGGGATCCATTACTACGTTAACAAGGAATGGGGATAACGGGTCTCCTTGTTTTATCCCACGCCTGGTAGCGATTCTTCTGCCGTCCACTTGGCCATTGAGGCCTCAGAACGTCGTGCTGGTGTTCGTGTAGGGGTTTTGAATTAAATTAATGTACGCTTCAGGTGTACCTCTACCTCTGAGGGCCTGATAAATGGCGTGATGGCTCAGGGTATCAAATGCCTTTCGTATGTCAAGGCTCGCTGCGTACAGGCTGCCCTTCTTCTTCTTCAGAAACCGCATCACCCCTTGCAGGAGGAGGAGGTTGGTGCTAGTAGACCTGTCATCCTCGAACCCTCCTTGGAGGGCATGGAAGGTAGTGCCTTGAGATAGTCTTGCTAGGAGTATCCTGGAGATAGTGCGGCTGATGACTGAGGTCATAGTGATTGGTCTTAGATCGGATGCCGAGCAGGAATTGGCTGTTTTTGGTATGAATACAGTTCGTGCTGACTTAAGATCATCCGGGATTCTTTGAAAGGCCATAAAGTTATTGAAGATTGCGGCCCAGATAACAGCAGGGATCTTCTCCATCTCTCGAAGAGATAGGCCGTCGGGTCCGGGAGCAGCGTTCTTGTTCATGCTGTGGATGGCATGCGCGACCTCAGCCGGTGTAACAGGACCAGTGGATACATCTATCTTGTTATCAGAAAGCAAGCTTTCGGTGATAGGCTCAGAAGGTGTAGAGAACAAGACATCAAAGGTGTCGTGGACGTCGTTGAGTGTGACGGCGTGCTCCGTGGCTTCGCCTTCCATGAGCAGATGGTGTGCCAACACACGCGGCCCAAGCTTGTACAGGCGCTGGTGCTCAACGAATCTTGCTCTTCAGCGCGTAGCGTGGGATAACTTGTGACTGGGCTTCCTCCGCTGCTTGCGTGCCTTTGGGGGACCAGTGTTGGGGCGTATTCCGAAATGTCGCAGGATGGTAAGGATATCGGACATTTGCACCGGGTGGTGGGTGAGATTGTAGCATAGCGAGGGGTCATTTAAGCCCTCAGTCTCAAAGTCTTTGCAGCACTGGTCTTCGGTAGAGCAAAGCTCGTTTTCCGCTGCGACTGTCGGCGAGGGACCTGGGTCGATGTTCTCGGAGCGAGTCTGGCTCGAACTTGCATTCTCGACTCTCACGATCGTTCTGCATTCCTGAAGGATTCTTTTGTACCGAGCCTGTGCCGCATCATCCTAATTGACATGAGCGTCCGGGATGGGTATCTTTTTGCCAGCTCCTGGTTGATGAAAGGGTGTCACTCCAGCTGCAACTACAGGTGGGCAAGAGCCCGAAGATCAATGTCGGACCATCGGCTATGTGAAAACATCTGGGTCGTTCGATCGTCTGCCCTCAAAGCAGTGTCATCAGGCTCGTGCGTCGTAGATGTGGGGCGGACGCCCGGCCCGAGGGACCCAACGGCGGTCGACAGAAGGGGCGCCACATCCCCGCGCGGGGCAGGTACAGCATCGGCTGGGCGGGCCTCGTGGCTCGCATACGTCATCCCATCATCAGGTGTTCTGTCAGTTTGTGCAGTTCGTGATAATAGACGCTTCGCTTTGAATGAACGGGCTGCCGCCAGGCGGCGTCAAGTTGGCCAGGGCTAAGCCCTCGGCTAACCCAGAAAGGTCGCACGAGTTTGGAAGTTCAGAGTCAATGCCCTGGCCTAGCGTCTCAGTGGTGTTCTCAATTGTGGGAGACCTCAGTACCTGATTCGATCCACGGTTCGTCGCATCCAAAAATAGGTCCGCCCACCGGCGCCGACACGTCCCCAGACGAGGACGAGGAAGTGGTAGTGAAGAGGCTTATGATCCTGGCGAAAACAATTAGCCAGGAACTTCCAAGAAGAATAAACACACTTGTTGGCCTCAAACGCGGCCAAAGGCCTCGGGCGTCCGTTTGCCGGCTGCTGCAAACCGTTGCCCAGGGGGTGCCACGAGGAGGCCGGACCGCCCGGCGACTCGGATAACACTTAGAAAGAGACGCTTGGTTCGCACAAATAAATTTCGAACAGCTAACGCAAACCAAAAATCCGAGCCACCACCCTGCCGTTACCCCATACTTTGTGAGTTTGTGCCTCGGTGCACGATCCTATAACGTGGGAGAAAGCGTCGAATGAGTAGAATGGCGTTGATTTGGCTAAAACTTGCAATGTCCTCAAAAGAGGTAAAACCTAACACGACAACTCTCAAAGTGGGTGTATTTGGGCCCCTACCACTGGAGACCATCCCCAGCAGTTAGCCGAAGCCAAATGGGACCCAAATCAGCCACTTTTATGAGCATAAAAGCGATAAAAGTGAAAACCAGTAAAACCTCAAAACTACCACCAATAGAATGGAGTTGTCGCTAAAAATCTCCCAAGCTCCATAAAAACCAATGGATCAGACAATCTTATTGAATCTTGAAAGGCAAATCAGACTCCCCACCAGCACTTTTGCGGCCAACCAGGAAACATCGTTTCTGGTTAGTCCCATCTCTCTTAAAGCTCGTCTGGTACCCGCACATGTACCTCCCCTGGCACCGAAGCATAGACGGTGCACTGAAACTCTTTTGTCAGGGAAGGACTCCGCAAGCTACGCATATTTCAACACTTTGGCCTTATTAATGTCCGACAAGGTCGTTGGGCTGGCGTCCCAAGCAATCGCTACATCATATATTCTGACCTCGTCACCCATTGTACAGACGAGATCGGGTTTCAGTCGTACGCCAGCCCTAGAGGTTATCAATTTTTCCTCCGTGACCACTGCCTCAGGATTGTGTTGTCGCAGCAGACGGGCCACATGCTTCGCGATGAAATTGTGTCTCTCGACTCGTGGCAGATGGACCCGCTCACATTCCTGCAGGATGTGAAACGCGGTCTCCGGTTTGGAGCCGCAGTGCCGACAGTCCCTAGTCCTAGTATCCCCAGCATGCCTATTCGACAGCGTGCGCGTGGGAAAGATATTCGTACGTAAACGAAGGGCTCTAATGCGATCCCCGTCTTTCATTAGGCGGGAATCGCACATTAACCAAGAGTTACCCAGCGGCTCTTTCCTGTGGGCAAAGAGACCCTTGTTGTTGTATTGGTTCAATTTCCTTTCCCAATAGGTCTTGCGCAGGCTGTCTAAGGCAGCGTTGACCTCTGCTTTTCCAGTTATTCCGCTGGGGATACCCAGGAACGAAGCGAGCTTGGCCAAATTATCATTGAGCCCTAGGGACACGACGGCATCTGTGAACGGGTCGGCCAGTCGAAGCATGCGGGCAATGGCTTTGTATTGGACTGCTGCGGCAATCCATTCAATATGCGGAATGCCGAGCCCTCCCTCTCGGGCCGGGAGGTGTACATGTGCGTTGGGAAAAGAGTGCGGTAGGTGGAGAATCTGCTTTACCAGACCACGCATTGACTTGTCTATCTTCGCAGACAAAGAAAGAGGACTGAAAATGTTCGAAGCCTGATATAGGTAGCGTGGAGCCACAAGCTGACGGAGGCATTTTAGTTTTTGGAACGGCTTGAGTGCCGGCGACTTGATCAATTCTGTCATTCTTTCCGCCATCCCATCGTCAACCCTCGAGGGCCTATTCACATATAGTTTTAAGCCGAGATACGTGATTGGGACGTCTCTTCCACGAGGAGGTATCTGCTTGTTCCCCACGGTTAGCGGCGGGATGTCATAATCAAACCATTTTGTTGTGCCATCATATTTCGATCCAAAATACTGGGACTTGGCAGGGTTTAGTTCTAGTCCGGCTCCGGATAGGTATGTCTCTGTCATCCGCACCAACGCCTTGAGGCCCTCCAGGCTCGACGAAAAGAGTAGTACATCGTCAGCAAAGGCATCGCTGCAGCATGGGAGTTCTCTAACTGTATCCCGAGGCCAGAGGTGTTTGCCATCTGGAGGAAGGGGTCTAGAACGGTGTTAAACAAGACCGGCGAAAGGGGGTCTCCCTGTTTAATGCCTTGGTGGACTGGCACCCTCCTTCCGTCCGTTCTACCGTTCCAGAAGAAAGTTGTTGCACACCCCTGATACAAGTCCTCCAGAATGCGGCTGTAGTGTTCGGGGATATCTCTTCCCCGAACAGCCGCTAATATGGCCTCATGGGATACACAGTCAAAGGCCTTTCTGACATCTAAGCTCACTGCGTACAAACTCTTCTATCGTTTCTTTAGAGTCCTCATCAATGCCTGGAGTGCCAAAAGGTTGGTGCTAGTTCCCCTATCCTCCTGGAAACCGCCCTGCAAAGGATGAAATTTGTTATCAGCTGATAGTCGCTGTAACAGCAGACGGGAATAAATCCGGCACAACATAGGTGACATCGTAATCGGTCTTACATCCGCCGCTTCCCTCGGGGAACTCTTTTTGGGAATGAAGACAGTCCTCGATTGTTTTAGGTCCTCGGGGATTTGTTTATGCACAAATAAATTATTGACGATGTGGCATAAGATCTTAGTCGGCACCACTCGAAGATAATTTAAGGTTAGCCGATCTGGACCTGGAGCAGCATTGTTGTCCATGCCTCTTATGGCCCACGCCACCTCTTCAGGTTGGAAGACAGACGTATCGACAGAGGTCTTGGTGGAAGAGGGTAGCTGAACTCCCGAATGCCTCGTGGAGGCTGTCAACAACGGGTCGAAATAGGTGTGTATATCTTGGATGGAAATTGGCGTGGAACCATCCTCTCTTTCAGACATCAGATGATGTACAAGGATGTGAGGGCCCAGTCGATATAGACGCTGGTGTTTGTTAAATCGTGAGCGTTTTCTCTCACTTCTATTCTTAGGCACCGGAACATCAGGAGAAGACTGGTGCTTATTATGATGAGTATTAGTGCCGGCCACAATGCCGAAGTGCAGGAAAATTGCCGAGAGATCTTCCATCGTGGTAGGTCCAGAGAATAAGCGAGCAGCCAGACCAGGATCATTCAATCCAGCTTCCATAAAATCTTGGATGATAGTATTAACCTCAAAAGATAAGGAAAGCTGCTCGATCCCAGGGTGTCGTGGAACGTCCATCGATGCCCCACCCAAGGCGAGGCCGGCCGAACCCGCGGCCACCGCCGACCCCTCCGATCCCCGCCCATCCCCAAAATCACCACCGATATTGCTATGCGAGGATTGACGATTATAGTGGATCTCGCCACTCTGCAGAAAGCCATGTGGGTTCAAGCCCATAGGCATCACATTCGGAGGGGTTAACCCCTCTTGCGCCAGCTGTTCTGCTAGCGCAGATATGTCTGAAGAGCCCGATGTACTGGGCAACTCCGGCCTTGAAGGAACCGGCTCGCATGCATCTGCTGTACTGGTGAAATAGGTAAGTGGGGAATGAGACGAGACATCAAAGGGGTCAGCCGCCCCCGCGGGCACACCCGGCACCTCCCCGGGAGAAGCCGCGACGACCACCCCAGCCCTCTCCTCTTCATTTGACTTCGAGGGATGAGTATCCGACTCTCTTCTTGTCCAGTCCAACGCCATAAAGGTAGGAAGGTTTTCATCCTGAATGGGATTGCCAATCACTTCTGTACCAGGATCTTGAGCTTCTGATACTTCAGATGTCGCCCCCACAGCAAGGCTTATCGGAACTTGTATGTCCTGGTCTGGGACCCTTGAAGACGTTGAACACAAGAACACAAAGAACACAGTATTTTCCCCTGCCGTTACCCCATACTTTGTGAGTTTGTGCCTCAGATGCACGATCCTAATGTGGGAGAAACGCGTCGAATGACTAGAATGGCGTTTATTTGGCTATGAATACTTTATTGAACACAACAATGCACAATAAATCGTTCCCTTTTTGATAGAAAGGTTAAGTGCCCTTTGAATGCGTTACCTGACCCAAGACAGACCCAAAAACTTAACAGACCCATGACATAGTTACTTATTCCTAATGAAAAAAGGTAAGTTTGAGAAGATCTACATAGAAGACTTCTTTCCGTAAAAGTTATGGCCATACAATGCACTAATTCGACCCCATACGTAGAACGAATTGCTTCCGTAATGGTACTCCGTGAATATTTTGCTTCCTTCTCTCTTGTGAAGTCTCGCAGTGACATATATTCTCCTCTAATCTGTACATCGATTAGGCTGACTACTCCGTCCTCCTTGAGCAAAAAGTCCGGCTTGAACACCTCATCACCTGCTTTTATCGGTGGCTCCCTTACAACATCTTTGTTCAGTCTCAACAGGTACTGCTGGGTCCTCTTCACGACCCTGTCGTGTCTCTTGACTCGAATGCCGTGGGATCTTGGGCATCCTTGTACAACGTGATTGTTGGTTTCCGCGAGGTTGGAGCCAGCCCTACAACGGGTACCACGATTCCGTCCCCTAGCACATCTCTGCAAAGTAGGTAAAGCATGTATTCGGTGTTTCACCATATCAATATATTCTGATGATCTCAGGAAACGAGGTGGACTTCTCAGCCAGAATGGAGACGGCGAGTCTCTAGATTCTCGCACACCTTTTCCACCCGTTGATGCGTAGAGGTGTGAGGCCCAATAGCACTGTTGTGCTTAATTTGTGTCCAGGACATCTCCTCTGAGAAGGAATCCTTGGAGTTTGGTCACTTCTCTGTGATAGAAGTCTGTACAGGTGAGACAGTTCAGGAATCGGTCATCTGCCATGGTACACCTTACAAGTCTTGCCAGTCTAACCCTTGGAATTGAGAGAGCAAAACACGGAATTCCTAAACCCCCGTCTTTGATGGAGGAATGAAGAAACGCTGACGGTACGTCATGTGGAAGATGCAATATGGCCTTTACATGGCTACGCACCATCCTATCCACTTTCTGGAGCTCGTTGATATGAATACCTGATACAGTCCATTCATAGATAAAACGAGGAAGAGTATGATAAAGGAGCAGGACCAACCGTTGGTGAGGCTTCAATTGTGACTTGACAAGCTTGAGTATCGCCGCTTTTACCTCGTTAAAACTTGCAGTAATGTTGCCAGACGGAAGGACGTTGACTCCTAGGTATTTCATACTTCCACCAGGCCTCAGGACCGGCAGTGGGTCAGCACGCACCAATACCACCTCATTGAAAACCTTCACCCTCTTCTGCCGTCCAGATGGAGGCAAGATCAGACTTTGGCATTTCCCAGGGTTAACTTCGAGTCCTCTCGAGGATGAAAAAATGATAAAGGAGTCCAAGATGTGCTGCAGTCCAGTCTTAGTCTCTGCCAGGAAGATGACATCGTCGGCAAAAGCAAGCGCGGCCATCCTGCTGGTACCCATAGATATTCCGATGTCCGGGTTCATGTCCTTAAAAAAGTCATCCAAAACCATATTGAAAAGTATGGAGATAATGAGTCACCCTGTCTAACCCCTCTCTTCGGCCGAACATTTTTTCCTTAGCTCCAAAGTGCAGAGTTATGGAGCTATTCCTATAAAACCACTCAATGTAGCTAGCTACCACTTCATCCACTCTCCTCGATCTAATAGCATGGAAAATCGCTCCGAATGCCACACTGTCGAAGACCCTTTTTAGGTCCACACTGGCCAGAGCCAGGCTCCCGGTATTTCTTATTACCTCCTTGACAGCTGTTTTAGAAGCAATACATTCTGAAACGCTCCGTCCATAGGCTGAAATCCCCTCTGGTGATCACTTAAGATAAATAGTCTTCGTATTTTCTTCTCTAGAATTTTATGGAAGGAATCCTTGGAGTTTGGTCACTTCCCTGTGATAGAAGTCTGTACAGGTGAGATAGTTCAGGAATCGGTCATCTGCCATGGTACACCTTACAAGTCTTGCCAGTCTAATCCTTGGAATTGAGAGAGCAAAACACGGAATTCCTAAACCCCCGTCTTTGATGGAGGAATGAAGAAACGCTGACGGTACGTCATGTGGGAGATGCAACATCGCCTTTACGTGGCTATGTATGGCCTTTACATTTCTAGAATTTTATGGAATAAAATTCTAGAAAAATTCTAAAATTCTAGAAAGAACACAGTATTTTCCCCTGCCGTTACCTCATACTTTGTGAGTTTGTGCCTCAGATGCATGATCCTAATGTGGGAGAAAAACGCCGAATGAGTAGAATGGCGTTGATTTGGCTACCGAAACAGCACAGTATTTTCTCCTGCCATTACCCCATACTTTGTGAGTTTGCGCCTAATGTGGGAGAAAGCGTCGAATGCATAGAATGGCGTTTATTTGGGTACCGAAATAGCACAGTATTTTCCCCTGCCGTTACCCCATACTTTGTGAGTTTGTGCATCAGATGCACGATCCTAATGTAGGAGAAAGCGTCGAATGCATAGAATGGCGTTTATTTGGCTATCGAAAGAACACAGTATTTCCCCCTGCCGTTACCCCATACTTTGTAAGTTTGTGTCTCAGATGCACGATCTTAGTGTGGAAGAAAAGCGTCGAATGAGTAGAATGGCGTTGGTTTGGCTACCGAAATAGCACAGTATTTTCCCCTGCCGTTACAACCATACTTTGTGAGTTTGTGCATCAGATGCACGATCCTAATGTGGGAGAAACGTGTCGAATGAGTAGAATGGCGTTGATTTGGCTAAAACACAATTTCCCCAACAAAACGGGGGTAAAAAAAAGACAGACCAAGCACGGAGTAGTATGCCATGCGAGCCCAGAGAGCCGCACGGTTGATGGCACTTAGACTCCGGTCTTGAAGTCAAAAGTACTAAAAATAGAAAGTTTAAAAACTATAAAACACGTGCCTGTCCCATTAAAATAAACGCTGGAGAATCTAGTTAAAAGGCGAGGTGTACTGTAAGCTTAAACCATCCTGACGAACGGGCACGTGAGGCGAGCCAGGCAACATCCGCCTTAGAGAAGCCTTGATTAAAGCAGGCTCTACGTGCAGATGGACAAGTCAGGCCCCGCGCACCGAACGCCACGCCCTCAAAAATAACTTACTTGTCCGGAAAGCATTCCCGCAGAGGCTCATATTTTGCTCTTTTCTCAGAAGCCTTCTTCTCTAAAGTTCCCACACAGTTGTCCCAGGCCACGGCGACATCAAGGACAGTGACCCGATCCGCCTCCTGCACTATAAGGTCGGGCCTTAAGCGCACTCCTTGAGCCGTAAGAACTTGTTCCTGGGTGACCTGGGCTTGAGGGTTATACCGAGAAATGAGGCGGGCTATCTGATCACAGAGATAGTTGTGGCGTTCTACTCGGGGTCCGTGCACACGTTCGCAAAATTGCAGGATGTGAACCGGCGTTTCTTCACTCTGCTTACAATGATGGCATAGCCGGTCCTCTGGATCGGGCAAATGTCTATTAGATAATACCCGACACGGGTAAACACCCGTCCGCAAGCGCAAGGCGCGGATCCGGTCTCCATCCTTGAGGAGACCGGAATCTTCCATCAAGCACCTGTTGGCAAGAGGGTCGTTTTCGTGTGCAAAATTCGATTTGGTGTTGTAAATGTCCTTGATCTTAGCGGACCAGTGGTCGTGTGCTGCCTTAATGACATTGTTGAGCTCGAGCAATCCAGTCACTCCCGTCGAGATATCAATATAATGGCATAGCTTCAAGAAGTGATCGTTCAGCACGGGGTTAAATATAACGTCCACAAACTGGTTGTCCAAGCGCTGCAACCGGGCCAGTGATTTTACTTGGGCTTGCACAGCGACGAATGCCAGCTGAAGCACTCCAAGCCCACCTCTTCTCACGGGCAACCAGATGTGGGACGTAGGGAAGGATCCCGGAAGATGCAGAGACTTCTTAATATGTCGGATATTGAGTTTGTCGATCTTCTCTGCATGGCCAATAACTCCCAGCGAGTTAGCAAGGGTGTACAACTGGCGTTGCACGACCAGCTCTTTAAAACATCTGAGACGCTGGAAGGGCTTTAGCGCAGCCATAGTGATGAGGTCCGTGGTTTCGTCACATTTGGGGTCACTGAGAGCTGGCCCACTATGAATATGAATCCGCAGCCCCAGGTAAACGAGGGGGTTCTCCCGCTGCGTTGGTGATATAGAGTGTCCCGCCACCATTATCGGTCTTACTGCATAATCAAACCAGCCTCTATCACTTGACCAAGTCCAACCAAAGTATTGAGTCTTGGCTGGATTAATTTGGAGACAGACTCTTTCAAGGTAGCTTTCAGTGATGGGTATCAACTCCTGCAGGGCCTCATGGTTATCTGACATCAGAAGTAAATCGTCTGTGAACGCCATAGCAGCTGCAGAAGCGTCGCCTGCATGATAACCAAGGCCCGATGATAATCACCCTCCTCACCGGCACCTGGACATCATCGGTGACGCCGCTCATCCAAAACGATGTGGCACAGCCTTCATACAGGTCTTGCAGGATGGGAACGTATACCTCAGGAAGGGACCTGCCTCGTAAAACAGGAAAGATGGCGTGGTGACTTATTAAGTCAAAAGCCTTCCTGAGGTCAAGGCTGGCCACACATAGAGGTTGGTGACGTCGTTTGGCGTGGCGCATGACGCCCTGCAGCAGCAAGAGGTTAGACCCCGTTGACCGATCATCCTGAAATCCGCTCTGTAGGTCGTGGAACGAGCTTCCCGCAGTAAAACGTCGAAGAAGTACTCGACTGTAGAGGCACAGCAGAACAGGACCCACGGTTATCGGACGAAAATCCGTTGGTGCACCGGTCTTGATTTCTTGGGCACAAAAACAGTCTTAGATTGCTTCAATTCACTCGGCACCACACCGTAATGGAAAAAGTTATTGAAGATGCCACATAGTATCTTTATCGGCATTAACTTAACCATCCCGACTAAGATGCCATCGGGCCCGGGCGCGGCGTTAACATTAGTCCCGGCCAAACAATACTGAACCTCTTCCTCCGTAATAGGCGTCACTGGTATAGCCAGCCGTCCAGGCAGTTGCGGCACCAAGATGGAACGAGTTGATGGTGTCGCCATAATGCCGTCGAATTCCTCATGAATCGCATCTAGAGTGACATCAGCGCCTTCGGATCCTTTCGTAGAGAGCTCGTGGACCAGGACCTTGGGCCCTTTCCGGTATAATCTCTGGTGCTCTAGAAATCGCAAGCGCCTCCTCTCCTGCTTGTTACGAGGAGTCCTGGCCTGGGGCATTCTTGACTTGCTCTTGGCCACTCGAGGAGCAATCCCGAAATGTTTGTAGATCGTTTTAAGATCCCTCATTTGGATCCGCCCAGTTTTCATCCGCCGAATAATTGATTCTTCAAACCCGGATGCCTCGAGACCAGCTCCTAGGTCTTCAGCGACGCTGTTGCAAGGGGGAGGCTCATGGACAGGCGCCACGGTTACTTCAGACGTATGGCCAACAGAGGCCATCTCTCTCCTCAATCTATGCAGTATGGCTCGGTAGCGTCTGGAGTGTCTGGTCATCCTTATACTTTGAAGGGTCCGAGTCGGATATATTTCATGGATTTTCAAGTTGATGAACGGGTGGTCCCCGAACCGGATCTCTGCTCGGGCCAAGAGGTGAAGTTCAGCCTCGGTCCAACGACCGTAAGAGACCACCACAGGCGGGGGCGCACCCGAAGCCGAGGCCAGAGCGCCGGACGAATCCGATCGGCCCACCGACCCAGCGGGCGCAGCGAGCTGGGGCGATTGCACCACAGGATGCGATGCTTGAGTAGCGTCGGCTGTCTGAGCAGCTGCATTAAGGCCATCCGTTGACACAGCAGCATCCTCGTCGAGAATTCGCCTCAAATTAGCAGCAATCATCCTACTCTGTGAGGGAGACAACTCCTCTGCTGCAAGTAAGCTGGCCAATGCTGAAATGTCAGCTGTAGGTGACGGAACAAGTCCGTTCAAAATATTCGAAGCCTCTCCGTCGACAAGCCCCACCGAACTCATATGCTCACCAATACTCAAGTGTTGATCAGCGCCAATCGCCGGGTCAGCGGACGGGCCGG